>NC_041056.1:32277798-32577798 GCF_900634775.1 Gouania willdenowi
TTTGTTTTTTAATTCATTTTGTCTATTTTCTAGTCAATATGACAATTTTTTATTGCCTTTTTTGTGTGTTTTTTGAGTGATTGTGTTTTTGTGATTTTTTTTTTTTGTCTTATTTTTGTCTTTTTGTGTATTGTTCTGTCATTTTGGGCAATTTCGTTGGCATTTTGTGTGTCTTAGAAGTCCTTTTGTAAATGATGTTGTTTAGTGCGTCTGTTATAATTTTGTGTACTTTTGTTGACATTTTGTGCAAATTGCTGTCTTTATTATCTGTTTCTGGGGTTTTGTGTTATGTTGGGCTTCATATAATTTACAATTTCATTAATTACCATTATGTTTTGCGGGGCTATACCACATTAGACCGAGGGCCGCATGTGGCCCCCGGGCTACCAGTTGCCTATATATGGTTTAAATACTCAACTTACGGAGTTACTAAAGAATGAGTTCACTCAAAATATACTTAGAATTTTAAAGACTCATTCACGGAGTATGCAGCTTTCATTTTGCCCCAAGAAATTGAGGAAGTGTGCAGCCTTCTCACTGTAGCGGGAGGGCTGCAAACTCTGGCTCTACAGACAGTGACGGCCGAGGGAGTTGTCGGAAGTTGCTTGAAAAGTTCACATTTTTCAACTTTGAGCGACTTGTCACGCACAATCCAGTCGCTGGATTTGCGCAAATCTCGTCATTTGAAGGGATGTTGCATCATTTTCATAAATTTTGAATATAATCCAGCCCCCCGAGTCATGTTCGGTGTAACTGCACCGAAACAGTTGGTCCTAATTGTATGAAAATGCTGCCAAAGTCAAGGTGTCATTTTCTTGATCATACTGGTAGTGTTGGAACCAAGACAAATGATTAAGGGAACTCCTAAGAGCTCGGTTAGCTTTTTGAGGCCGATCGCGACACATGAAGCCTACAACTGTGAGCTCTCTGAGAATCATATTATCATATAATGGGTGGTCTCAAATCATAAACCCCTCCCAAACCGGAAGTAGCTTTAAGGCTCAAACATACAACGGAGTCTGTGCGGACTGTCACACACCTCAGTGCTTACATACTCGTGCACCGCAGCATAGTAATTTCCAATAAAATCCTACATGTCCCATGATTCTTAGTGCTTCTCTGTGGGACATGTTTTAAAGGAGTCTGTACTTTTGTAGCTCATCTGCTACTCTCTCCTTTAAGCTCGTGTTCATCTCTCCTGCTCTGTTTCACCAGGCGGATGAAATGCTGGTTGGTGTTACATTTAATGCAAGTCGATACAATGCCGAGCAGTGTTTTGAGTGACACCAAGTATGCGGACAACTCTGCGCTGTTGTAAAATCACACCCACACACACAAACATGTAAAAACACTATGAACAATTTTTTTCAAAATTGTTTTCTAAAACTATAACTATTTACAGTGAAATTTCTTCAAAACCATTTTCCTTAACAACTTAAAGTAGTACTTGTAAATGGGTCTTTGAAAATAACTTTTTGTAAATAAAAACCTCTTTATCCCTTTTCTTTTCTCATTGTTCCACTGTTCCAAACAGTTCCATTTTGCAGTGAGGCAAAGTGGGACCTGACACCTTCTGCAGTAAATGGGTGTCTTTACTTTGATATATCCAGTATCTGCACAGTTTCTGGCCTTGGTGCCATCATTCCCATAGTAAATATTCGCTCCATTAGGCGCTGGAAGGTGCTTGGTGTGTTGTAAAGACCAAATGGCATAACATTCAATTCAAACAAGCCAAATGGGGTGCAAAAGGCAGTCTTCGGCTTGTCTTTTTCAGCTACCAGCACTTGATCGTACCGACTTGCCAAATAATTCATGGAAAACCATTTTGCCCCTGAGAGTGCGTCTAGAGATTCTTCGATTTGTGGCAAGAGGAAGGTATCCCGATGGGTCTTCCTGTTTAGCTGCCGATAATCGACACACAGGCGAATGGTACCATCGTTCTTCTGCACAACAACGATAGGAGAGGCGTAAGGGCTGCAACTCTCTTCACCTAGCCGCAGTGTAATTTGTAAATCATCAGTTCCTGGAGCAAATGCCGGTTGTTGTTCCGACACTAAGAGAGAGACAAAAATGTCACGGAATACAGTTTTAAAGTGTATTTTGCTAACTAAATGGTCCAATAATATCATGTGAACACAAACAACCAATCAGCGTTAAAGAAGCATGGACAATCACCCGTTATGGAGGGCATCTGTCTCTCACTCGAGTGACAGCTGTCAAAATTTGCTGTGTTTCAGCAACAAAGACAGCGCAAAATCACCGCTATTTTAGCCACAAAGGTCACTAAACTTTAAGAACACAAAAACCTACAAATACAAAATACATACAAACTTTTACACCCAGAACATAAGGCCACAACTCATCTAATGAATCAGCAGCAAAGCAGAAAATAAAATATGTGCTTACCTTTTATTTGTCAAAATATCCACACACAAAAAACAACCATGAAGAACTTTGTATCCTCGCAACTTATTTCAGCTGAGGCCTGCCTTGTCTTTCATAAACACACCCAATCGGACCCTCAGATCATCTTCCTCTGTCAGCTTTCTCATCCCTCCGGTCCGCACGATCACCATGGGGTCCAGAGCCTTCAGCCGCTCTGCCCCCCACCTCTGGAACTCCCTCCCACCTGACATCCGAAACGTTGACACTCTGACCACCTTCAAATCACGTCTCAAAACCCACATGTTCAAACAAGCCTACTCACTCTGATTTCCATCCACCACACTGCAAAACTTCTTTTTTTAAATTAGTTTTTTGTAAAACTGTTACCTCCCTCCTTTTTAACGAGGTGGGCTTCATTGATAATTGGAGATCCTTCTGGGGAAAACCGAACCTGATAGGAAGAGATGGAATCCATCCTACTTTGGAGGGAGCATCTCTACTATCAGAAAACATGGCACATTTATGACATCTCATGAATGAGACCATGTTACAGAGGGGGAGTCCTCCACGCCCCTCTGCGCTTGCCTTAGGACAGTTTCCCTCCCATTGCTATCAGGATAGCTGTGTTCATCGCCATGACAACTGTTGTGATGGTGATGAATATTATTTTATGGAGACGGTGTCAGTCCCCCGACCCATATTTCACAATGATTTTAACATAAAATCAAATAAAAGAGCTATCAATTATAAAAATCTGAAAAAAATTAAAATCTCAAATCTAGAAACACCAAAACATAAAACCATTAGATGTGCTCTATTAAATATTAGATCACTGAGATCCAAATCTCTACTAGTAAATGACCTTATCTCAGAAAATAACTTTGATTTATTCTGTTTAACTGAAACATGGCTGTATCAAGATGAATATGTTAGTTTAAATGAAGCCACTCCTCCCAGTCATTTAAATACTCATATGCCACGAGACATAGGCCGTGGAGGTGGTGTAGCAGCTATTTATCATTCCTCTCTCCTAATCTATCCTAAACCAAAGGCCAGTTTCACTTCCTTTGAAAGCCTGGTTCTAAATTTATCTCATATCGAATCAAAAACCTGCCAGCCAGTCTTATTTGCGATAATTTACCGTCCTCCAGGCCCTTATTCTGAATTTCTATCAGAATTCTCTGAGTTTATATCAAACTTAGTCCTCAGTTCTGATAAAATACTGATAGTAGGAGATTTTAATATCCATGTGGACAAAGATAGTGATAGCCTGAGCTCAGCCTTTATGTCCCTAATAGACTCAGTTGGCTTTTTTCAAACTATTAATGAAGCTACTCATCGTTTAAATCATACTCTTGATCTTGTTCTAACATATGGCCTTGATATTAATGAACTAAAAGTCTACCCTGAAAATCCTCTGCTATCAGATCACTTTTTAATATCTTTTAACATTATCCTAGAGGATCTCGCACTGTGCAATAAAATAGTTACAAGTAGAAATCTATCCAACAGTGCTGTGGCTAAATTTAAAGAGGCCATTCCTGCTGCCTTAAACTCAGTGCACCATCCAATAAATAACTATGATATTAATTATAACCCCTCTCAACTGGATCTGCTTGTCGATAGCTCTGCTAGCCTACTAAAATCCACCTTGGACTCAATTGCCCCATTGAGGGAAAAAACTATTAAACGTCAGAGGAAAGCTCCGTGGTTTAGCTCTGAAACTCACACACTCAAACAAACAACCCGTAAATTAGAGAGAATGTGGCGCTCCAATAAAACAGAGGAGTCACGAATACTTTGGCAAGAAAGCCATAGTAAATACATGACAGCCTTACGACATAGTCGATCTACATACTACTCCTCACTAATTGAAGAAAATAAAAATAATCCGAGGTACCTTTTCAGCACTGTAGCCAGGCTAACACAAAGTCAGAGCTCTATTGAGCCCATGATTCCTCTAGCCCTCAGCTGTGAGGACTTTATGACATTTTTTAACGATAAAATTCACAAGATTAGAGATAAAATTAGCCACTCCCTGCCTTCACCTGGGCCTGCTGTACCATTAAATGTAAATAGGCCTAACCTAAACTGTTTCACACATATAGGACTTCAGGAACTTAACTCTATTATTTCATCCTCCAAACCATCGACCTGCCTTTCAGATCCGATCCCAACTAAGCTGTTTAAAGAAGTTGCTCCCCTAGTCTGCCCATCTTTGTTGGAGACAATAAATATATCCCTATCAATAGGCTACGTGCCACAGTCCTTTAAAGTAGCTGTAATCAAACCCCTTCTCAAAAAACCTACTCTTGATTCCAGCACTTTAGCAAACTACAGGCCTATATCTAATCTTCCTTTTATTTCAAAGATTCTTGAGAAAGTTGTGGCAGCTCAGCTCTGTGAATTTCTTCAAAACAACAGCCTGTTCGAGGACTTCCAGTCAGGCTTTAGAGCTCAACACAGCACAGAGACTGCTTTAGTTAAAGTAACTAATGATCTACTCTGGGCTTCAGATGAAGGACGACTCTCAGTGCTGGTTTTATTAGATCTTAGTGCAGCTTTTGACACTATAGATCACTATATTCTACTAGAGAGATTAGAGAAATTACTTGGAATCACAGGGACTGCCCTAAACTGGTTTAAGTCCTACCTATCTGATAGGTACCAGTTTGTACACGTGAATAATAAGTCTTCTGTGTACACTAAAGTAAGCTACGGGGTTCCTCAGGGCTCTGTGCTAGGTCCAATCCTCTTCTGTATCTATATGATCCCCCTTGGTAATGTTATGAGAAAATACTCTGTTAACTTTCACTGCTATGCTGATGATACCCAACTGTATGTATCAATGAAGTCAGGTGAGACAAATCAGCTATCTAAACTTGAGGCCTGTCTAAAGGACATTAGGGCCTGGATGGACCAAAATTTTCTTCTTCTCAACTCAGACAAGACTGAGGTCATTGTACTGGGCCCGCGACACCTTAGAGAAACCTATGCTAGCCTAACTGCCCTAGATGGCATTACTCTGGCACAAAGCACAACTGTTAGAAACCTTGGGGTTCTATTTGATCAGGATTTATCCTTCAACTCTCACATAAAACAAACTTCAAGAACTGCCTTCTTTCATCTCCGTAACATTGCTAAAATCAGATCTATCCTGTCTCAGGGCGACGCCGAAAAACTAGTCCATGCTTTTGTTACCTCTAGACTGGATTATTGTAATTCTCTTTTAGCAGGCTGCCCGAGCAAGTCGCTTAAGACACTTCAGCTGGTTCAAAATGCTGCAGCACGTGTACTGACTAAAACTAGGAGAAGAGATCACATTACTCCTGTATTAGCCTCTCTGCATTGGCTTCCCATAAAATATAGAATAGAATTCAAGATTCTTCTTCTCACTTATAAAGCCCTAAATGGACAGGCACCAGTCTATCTCAAGGAGCTTGTAGTGCCATACAATCCCCCCAGAACACTACGCTCTCAAAATGCTGGACTACTCGTTGTTCCATTCATCTCTAAAAGTAGTATAGGAGGAAGAGCTTTCAGTTATCAGGCCCCACTTCTCTGGAACCATCTACCAACCACGGTTCGGGGGGCAGACACCCTCTCTACCTTTAAGGTTAGGCTCAAAACATTCCTCTTTGATAAAGCTTTTAGTTAGGAACCAGCTCATAGCTCATAATTAAGATGCAATAGGCATAGACTGCCGGGGGGGGGGGGTCTGGCATGCTCGGTTGGAGAGAGGTTGGAGAGGGCGTTAAGAGAGAGGTCATTTAGGTTAGAGAGGGACCGGAGAGGGTCCCATTCCTCTTTCAAACACTCCCTCTATGTCTGCTTACTCCCTTGTGTGTTTGCTCCTGTACTCCTTCTGGCTTTTGTCTTGCAGGTCCGTGGGATCCTCAGTGTGGAGTTACAGAGACTCAGCGGCTCTGTCTCCACCCTTTTCTCTGCACACACCCAACACAGCATAACGTGGATGGCTGTTCATCATAGGAATGGGATCCACACAAGGTTCCTGCTGCTTAACAGAAGGTTTTCCTTGCCGCCATGATGAATTCATGTTGGGTGTGGGATACATATGTATGTGTATATACGTATATATGCATATGTGTGTATCCATAAAATGAAGAGTCCGTCCTTAAGACTGCTCTACTGTAAAGTGCCTTGAGATACCATTGGTTATGATTTGGCGCTATACAAATAAAGATTGATTGATTGATTGATTGATTTAAATCTCTAATTTTTATGTTTTATATTTACTGCTTTGTAATTCTGTTTTTATTGTTGCTATTTTTAACTCTGCTTGTAAGGTGTCCTTGGGTTTTTTGAAAGGCGCCCACTAATAAAATGTATTCTTATTATTATTATTATTATTATTATTATTATTATTATTATTATTATTATTATTATTATAGCAGCTCATATTTTGTCCATCTTGAGTTCTCATGTCCCCTGGATAGTTCTCCTCTTGTGACTGCCAGTTGAATAGCCCTGCACTAGAGCACTAGTTGCTCTGGATACCTATAATCATATAAACGGTGTTTATATTGATGATTCAGGAAGTACAAAAATAATCATTGTATCATTAAGGATTCACATGCCTACCGTTACAAGTACAGATAACCCCTTTGTAAACCTGGACTCACACTTCTGGGGGAATGTCACCACCTAGTGTCTAAAGGTATAGTTTGCATTAAAAAGGAGGAAATAAACAGCTGATTACAATACCGATTGCACAAACGCATACCTGAAAAGGAGCCTCACATGTTACTACCCGTGAACCCACAACACCTGGAGCCCACCTGCTCTACGCACAACAAGAGGTGTGTCTGCAGAGGTGCTACCGGTGAAACCAGTACAGAAGCATAAGAGAGCGTCTTTTAAATCATAAAAATATATACGTAGGTCTATGGGTCAGGTAAGGGCCAAAATCATATCTACCTGTTTGCTATTGTGACACGCTGCCTTGTTTCAGTGCACAGTTCTGTATAAACGGTGTTTACATTTGATTGACACTCAAAAACAGGAAGTCAAAGCCTATTGGCTGGGTGACCACTGCGTGTATAGGGGTCTATAGGACGAAGGCGGGACTTGTATACATTAATGTATATGAATGACCACCGGCAGTAGACCATAGTAAAAGAGTAGTTAGGTATTTTTTTGCATTTCAAAGAATGATATATAAACATGGATTTCTCAGAAACTCCGGATATCGGCTTTAAAGACTTAAACATCACACAAGGACATTGGACTAGTCAGTGTGTGTTAAGAAGAGTCACTGTGGAGTATACACTTTGTTTTACTTTGCTGTCATTCATGTGAAATTGATTGACAATGTTTTGTAATTCCTGTGAAAAGGATTAAGTGCAGTCAATAAATTCCGAATTCCTTCAGTGACACAGATATCGTAATGTATTGTGGATGAAATTTTCCGCGATATATATAGATTGTTGCAGAATCAATGTACCGTGATGATATCGTTATCGCAGGCAAAAATATTGTGATATATTTTATCGTGAGGCACCTGGCAAGACCCAGCCCTACTGGTGAGCACAGCATTTGGCTTTACAATTACTAATTGCTTGGGGGGGGTTATAGCACTTTTGATAAGTTTCAAAATTATACTATTGTGGAGGCTGAGACTTGAATAAGTTTAATGTGTGCGCAGTTACTGGCATGAATGATGAGTTAATTTATTTTTTTTATATCCATATTACTCAGTATATTGAACTAATTAAAATGAAAGAATTTGTTAAGTGACAATTCAATCACAAATTATTCAATTCAACTTTATTTGTATAGCACAAATTACAACAAAGTCATCTCATTGCACTTGTCAAAATTCATAATAAATAAGAAAAAACCCAACAAGATCCACATGAACAAGCATTCATGGGAAGAACCAACTCCCTTTTAACAGGAAGAAATCTCCAGCAGAACCAGGTTCAGAGGTGGCAGCCATCTGCCTCGACTGGTTGGGGTTAGTGGACAGAAGGACTAACATAACAGGATAGAGAGATAGAACATCAGAGTGTCCCAGACTAGTCTCTTCTCGTTTATTTGTAATCTAACAGCGACTCCAAGGTCTGTAAATGCGACCGTTCACAGATGAGCCCATGTCTGCTGTAGTGGTTAACGCTATTATACGGTATATGCTTCAGCATATGGTAGCTGAAAGCTCTGCCTCTTGTTCTACTTCTAGACACGTTAGGAACTTCCAGAAAACCAGCAAACTGAGAGTGGAGTGATCTGCCCGGACGATAGGGCACTAATAGGTCTGTAAGATATACAGGAGCTTGATCATGCAGAGCTTTGTATGCGAACAGGAGGAATTTAAACTTTATTCTAGATTTTACAGGAAGCCAATACTAGAGTAATATGCTCTCTCCTGTTAGTATTCTAGCTGCAGCATTCTGGATTAACTGGAGACTTTTTAGTAAATTATTGGGACATCCTGAAAGTAGGGAGTTACGATAATCTAGTGTAGATGTAACAAATGCATAGAAAGTTTTTCAGCATCAATCTGGGCCAAGATATTACGGAGATGGAAAAAGGCTGTCCTTGAGATTTGCTTAATATGAGAATTATAGTCAACATTGGTCAACTTGAGCTTTAAATCTGAATTTTTTTGTTTGTTTTTTGGAAGAACAAAAAAAATTATTTGTCTGGCTAACCAATAACCTTTACATGATGTTAGTCTATACCTTTTTTATTGCTACTTTCAAATCTACACAAATAGTTCCCCAGCATTAATTTGCTCATATGAACTCTACAATCACACACTTGTATACAACATAATTGTTAACTTTTTCTTCTGCACAAAAACATAGAAAAGTTAGTATTTTAGTAAAAAAAAATATTGACAAAGATTTCTCAAAGATATTTATTTTGTTATCTGCTGCAATCCCCCCCAAAGACCTGCAAAATTTGGTAAAATACCAGCAAGTGAGCATTGACGTATTGAGGAATAAGAGACACTATAATTTAAAAAAAAAAAAAAAAAGCAAGTGAGAACACAAGAATTAATCGAAACCATTGGGTCACATTTTGATGAAGGTTAATATGAGTGCTAAAAGATGTTAACATTATGAGTCAGAGCAGCTACAACAAATTCAATTCCCCAATAACCCTTTAAAGTCTTATCCTACATAGACCAATCTAGTGCACAATCACGCATGCTCAAGGAATTATTGGGAACAATGAATGCATGTATCTAAATAACAAAAAAAAAAAAAAACAGCTCACTCTTATATTTCCACTTATGTTCATGATAGCAAAACTTGGTTTTTAGTTTTGACTGATCAGAAAAGAAGATTGAAGAATCAACCTCAACTTGGCAATGTACCTTTCATACATGATATTGCTATTTGACATTGATGTATTTTTAGTGGGACACAAGAGCAGTTTCCTGAGATAAGGTAGACATTTAATCCCTTTTAACTGAACTTCTAAACAGGGGATTAGTATGTGCTGAGAAGCAATGACTCGATCAAGAGCTTTTAACAAAGCTAAATCTTACAACGCTAAGATCTTGATTGGGGTTTGATTGCAAGAGTATATTTTGGGCTCCCACCGCAAACCTCACATTCTTACCAGGTCGTCCAACATTATAAACAGTTCTTAAACAGAAAGCAAGAAGTTGCTAAAATGGATACATGTTCACATGTGAGAAGCCAGAATTTTAAATCCCAAAATATTAAGGCTCAGGAAATACAGTTATGCCCCAACCTTGACATTCAACAAAAAGCTTAGTATTACAGGCCTTTTTCTCCACCATGTTATTTTTTAATAAGATTGTATGTCATAGTGTATTAATGGTCATGTTTTGAAATACAATAACAAAAAAGCTAATAATAAACACAATTGGTACAAACAAGACATAAGAAGGTAAAACCTACAATTACTTGATGTTCCTCTTAGAGGATTAAAGAAAGTTGCTATCCATAAAGGACACCTTTTTAATAACTTTAAATTGATATATTAACAAAATGTTATAGTAAAGACACTATGCATTTACAGTCAGGAACAGTCCAGGTTCTCTCAGCAGGGAGAAGCAGAGTTGCTCAGTGCTGAGCGTTACATCAGCTGGTCTGGAAGAATATGGGATTGATGAGGTCTGAGCAGGGCAAGCTGCAGATGTCCTGTCCATTGATCATTCTGATGTCATCAAGGTAACTGATATGGCTCTGTATAGGATAATCTGAAAGTCACAAAATGGATGGTGTTGACCCAAAAGCGAGATTCTGCCTTTCACAAAAGACAAGACATGGGAAGAAAAACAAGGCTACATGCAAGTTTCTGACTCAGCAGTTCAAGAGTTTTATTTTTCTAATTTTCCAGACTTGAGAAAATAACATTTAGAGCATGGAGATATTTCAGGGTTTAGGTCAAGCAATGGAAATCATTTTCATTCCATTTATTAACCTCATCACTGCCCCTTGTCTTTATTGATCAGAACATCTCTTGTGAAAAAACTATGATGTGCTGTGGGTTTGCTGTGTCAACTTGGAGGGCCAAGAGAAAGGGAGAAAAGCGGAGGAACAGTCACAGCCTTAATAGCATGACCTACATCAGGCCACATATTTTAAAAACAAACATTTAGACTAAGACCCTGTTGGTTACACATGACAGTGGAGCCTTTATCTTGCAGATATGAACAGTGTGCAATCAACAAGCTTCTTACCATGATATTAGCTCGCTGTGTTGTTCCATCTCTTTCTGAGCATTTTCTCCGGTAGGCCGTCTGTCATCCTCTAAACACACAGGAAACAAGTGTAAACATATAAGAAAAAGTCAGCAATTTATGGAAACCCAAAAGCTCTTTGTGCATTTTTTTTCAAACCCTTACACCACCATTTCCACAAATTTTGCTTTGTCTTTTTAGCGCTTACCATAGAAAGAATTAAACAAGTGACAAAACATAATTTAGGTTTGGCAGGAAAAACAGAACGATTGCATGAAACGTATCTTTAGACATTTCTTACCACATGGATTTCCTTCTACATCATCGAGGAGATTTGCTGTAGAGTTGGCAGCGCCCAATCTGAGAAGGCGTTTAGTAAAGAACAACAGCAGAGCCTATCATGGCCTTACTTCACTTCCTGGAACCTTTTTAGTGTCGGTAATTGAGGTTTCAACACCAACACTAGGTGTTAAAATCAGAATCAACTTTATTGGCCATGTAATGCATGTTATACACATTTGAATTTGACTTGCTCTCTGTGCTCTCTCTAATAATGTAAACATTAAATAATCAACTAGAAAAAAAAATATATAAACAAATATAAACAGTAGTTAGACTAATATGTGCAAAACTAACTAAAATAATATAACGAGATAATAATAATAATAATAATAATAATAAAATAATAGTGCAGTAGTGCAGTGATGAGTAGTGCAGGTGAACATTTAAATTAAATAGTATATACATGAACATTCTCAGTGACAGATTGATCCAGGGTTGTTATGTTTAGTTCCAGGGTTATTTCACAAAAATAAGTCTGACACTCTTTGACTGTTTAGTGTTGATCAGAGTGACAGCCTGGGGGAAGAAACTGTTTTTATGGCGGGTTGTTTTGTCGTACAGTGATCTGTAGCGTCTGTCGGAGGGAAGGAGTTTGAACAGATTGTGTGCCGGGTGCGAGGGCTCTGCAGTGATGTAAAATCTTATTTTACGGTTGTTAGATTTAGTGTTTTGCATTTAACACATTTGTTATATTAAGTGGTTATAAAACTTATAATTGTACTGTATTTTCTAAGCTGTTTTTAAGCTTTAAAGGTGTGTTCTCACCAAACGTGACTGAAGCGACTAGATTACATTCAAAATCAATGTAAATGACGCAACCTCACGCAAACTTCATTTAAGCAACGTGACTTGCATGATTTGAGAGACTAGTAAACTTTCAAGCAAATTTGTCAAGCGACTTTATGAGACAACTCCGGCCATCACTGTCTGTACAGCCGAGCAGCCCCTCCCTCCCGCTACAGCGAGAAGAAGGCCGCAGCGGGAGGACTGTACACTTCCTCGTTACCGGGGCAAAATTAAAGCAATTAACTCCTTGAATAAGCCTACATTCTGAGTGATCTCATTCTTCAGTAACTCCGTAAGTTTATCATTTAAACTGTAAAAGCGGCGCCGTCTATGATAAGTGCGGTAAACGTACAGCAGGAAAAGAAGCGATCAGCCCTCTTGATGCAGCAGCTCTCTCAGCGCAGCCACCGGCTCCATAGACATACTATTCCCTAGTCGTTGCGTCACTGGCACAATGACGTGATGAGCGACCTAAAAGCACCAGTATGTTTAAGCGACTCATCACGGGCGATTTAAGCGACTGTTGTTGCTTCAGTCGAGTTCGGTGGGAATGCACCTTTAGGTTGAACAAGCAAGACAAAGAGGTTGTGTATAAACAGTGAATAACAATTCAGTATTTTTATTATCTTGTGGCATGATAGGAGAGGCTCTCAATGCCAGCCTGATATAAGCAAGAAGATGTAAAACTAGTAACAGCCAAATGAAGGGAAAAATTGTTGAACTGTTAATCTTAGTGATTTTTGAGGCATAGTACATTTTCACTCCAAAAAACATGCTCCCTGAAATTGCACGTGATGACTTCATCCTGATACTGTCTACTTGCTGGTATCTGCTATTTTTGTTTCAGGCAATTAGGAAAAAAAAAAATGCAAACTCCACAGTAAAAAGTTCCCCAAGAATTCAAATCCATGACCTCGTTTCTGTAAGCAGGGCAATCGCTAAATGGACTTGATTTTATATAGCGCTTTATCACCACATTGAAGCAGTCTCAAAGCGCTTTACATATCAGCTCATTCACCCAATCACTCTCACATTCACACACCAGTGGGACAGGACTGCCATGCAAGGCGCTAGTCGACCACTGGGAGCAACTTAGGGTTCAGTGTCTTGCCCAAGGACACTTCGACACATAGTCAGGTACTGGGATCGAACCCCCAACCTCTTGATCAGAAGACGACCCACTACCACCTGAGCCACGGTCGCCCTAGAATCGCTTTAGACTTTAACGATTCAAATATACCATAATGTGTTTTTTAGTTGAGTGCAGTTGTTTGACTCTAGCATTGTATTTAGCAGAAAGTCTTGGGTTCCATGTGTTGGGTGAATTTGGAACATTTGTGTGTGGAATTAGAAACGAACCAAGTTGTTTCCAAGGAAGCTGCTAAGTTACAGCAGACTCAAATGTCTGCCAGACCCCCATTGGATAACCAGACGTTGACGATGGACTTTTTTTTTGACACCCCTTTACTTACTGGTAAATACATGCACACAGGTAATTTGATGTGCTGGTTACATGAACTCTGATCAGATCACTGATACTGAATGAGTGCTTTAATCACTCAATAAATACAATAAAATTTGTATGACTCCCATCGATCAGCAGTTTAAGAATACAGCAAACATACACAAAATAGTAGCATACAAAGTAAACGTTAAATACCATAACATTAACTAGTGTAACAGTATATACAAAAGGGTTTAATTTGCATTGGCATCAATCTGATAACTTGGTGTTCATGCATCTGCACCTAATATTAGTCAAAAATAGTCAAAAGTATAACAATAGCAAGACAAATTCCTTTGTTTTTGTTATAGACTAAAAACATTTGGGTTTAGGATTAAAGGATGAATGTGAAACATGAGTTCAGAATTCCGGCTTTTTTTTCCGGTATTTACACTTAGAGGTTTCACACTGCTTTCTCTGTTTAGGGAAATCAGTTTCAAACTGGCAGTTTTTTTCCCCTCACCCCTCCTCTCCTCCTGTTGTTGATCCCTTTTTCACCTAAATATGTGGGCGCCGCAAATGGCTGCTCCGGTGTGTTGATGTGTCTTCTTTCACTGCAACTACCAAGTCAAATTCCTCGTATTGTTCTAAACTGTACCTGGTCAATAAAGCGCTTCTGATTCTGATTCTGAAATAATCTTAAATAAGATGTGTTATTTGGCGGCAAAAACTGACCCATCGATATCACCAAACTGTTGCATTTTTCATTTGTGATGCTAATACAGGCTTTAACCACAGCATCTTTCAGGTCTTGTTTTTGTTGATGTTTCACCCATTAGTCTCCTTTTCTGGAGGTGAGATGCATGCTTTATTGGGTTAAGGGCAGGTGATTGACTTGGCTAGTCGAAATCCTTTAGCTTTTTCCCACTGATGAAGTCTTTTGCTTTATTGGCAGTGTGCTTTGCGTCAATGTCCTGCTGCATGAGGAACTTCCTCTCAATTAATTTGGATGCAGTTTCTCTGTGAATTGGCAGACAAAAGGTTTCTGACACTTCAGAATTCATTTTGCATCTACCACCAGTTGCGTCATCAATACATAAATGAGCCTGCTCCACAAGCAGCCATACAAAACCAAGCCATGGCATTACCTCCACCATGCTTTTCTTGCCCTCAACAAAGGCAGGCGCTTTTTCTCTCGCTCCCTCCCTTTCGCTGCCCTGCTTGCTGCTCCTTTGTCTTGTAATGTCTTTTGTCAGAATCTAATAGGAGCCCCTCTCTGCATCTCTATCCAAACCCAAAATTATGGTATTGATCAACTGGTCTCTCAATGCAATCAACAAAGTTTTTTCAACAAAAAGAATGGGCAGAGGTGAGCCCGCCTGTCCTGACGGAACGTTCTCACCCAGATACACGATGGACTCCTGGGACAAGTGGAGGATCGTGTGCCTGTCTATCCTTTCCGTTGAGAATGTTGAAGACGTCTACATATTAAAGTTATGGTAACAGGTATTCTGCTGATTGGAGCTGGCAGTTTTCTGATCTATCGCAAAGTTCAGATAATGTTGGCAGCTTTTTTGGGAAGGCTACCTGTCATGACTGATGGGGTGTGCAGGCCTCTTAACCACTATAAAAACTAAAATTCGAGTGGGAAAAAGTTTTTTACTATAAAAGTCAAACATTTTTAACAAATAATTTTTATTGCTTGTATAGCAAATCTAAACTAAATCTGAAAAAACGTATATACAGATGAATCAAAAAACACAGTTATATATAGCTATTTACAGTGAAATGCAAGCAATGTCTCAGGCAATTTTGTACAACTATTTACAAAAAAATTATTTGTGCCTCATTGTGTTGATATAAAACAATAAACAAATATACTAGACACTACACTCCAATCTCACTCACTACACACTAAACAGTCAAATCACAGTAATATTCACTATTGTCTCAAATCTCTCAACTCACTCTCTCGTCTCTGTTTACCTGTCGCTTGAAAACAAAATTCCCGCTATATGTGGACATTAAGATTGGACAATGGCCTTCTTCTTCTCAACCAATAGGAAACAGCTATAATGTGACGTTTCAGTGTTGTTCGAACTTGCTGCACAGCACTTTCGCTTTAGACGCGCTCTGCAGCGTCTTCCTGCATGAAGCAGTGAGAGCTCAAGAAAATGTCACAAAAAAAAAAAAAAACACATTTTCCCTCATAACTCCACTTCTATTTGGCCTATCATGATTTAAAAACTGGTTTGTAGTTTGACATCCGCACTTTTGACACAGGTTGAAATGGAGTTCCAAGGACGCAGAGCGCTATTGGCTCTTTAAAACGATCATGTGATCAGGACGCGCCGGCTCGTCTGTCGGCTCCAGAGGGTTAACACTCAGACTCATGCAATAAAGGAACTCAAGAGCAAGCAGGATGCAACTTTTGAGCTTCTATGTGGGATGGAGTCTTACATGGAGAAGTTGAGAGCCCGGCCTAGAAGTTATGGCCACCATATTAGATGTACGGAGACTCCAAGGCTGACAGAAATTGTGCTTGGCCTGACCGAAAACAAATTGTTATTTTCATTGGCTCCCCCAAACAACCAGCTGTCTCAAGGCTGGCTTATCACTCTATTCTCCAGGATGCTTGTGCCGAATGACTCTCCGTCCTCTCCTCCACAAGTCCAGCACTTCTCCCACCCCTGTCCTCCCATGTTATGTGATTGTCTTTTCATGTTTCTTGGACAGGATGAAACTGAAATGTAATTTTGTTGCTCTGTAACATGTGCAATGACAAATAAAGATTGATTGTATGCTTTGGATAATGGAGGGGACTGTATCTGCAGGTTACCACAAAGGATACGAATTATGCTTCAGGAGTGTCCTCCTCTTCGACTTTCTTCTCTTTGTTTTTTCTGAAAATGTCCTCGCAATTTCAAACAGCTTCTTTCTTGTTGCTGATGAACACATTACCAAATGAACAGCATTAGTGTTTAGGGCCTTGTATCCTTTCCAAGTACCAAGTGGTGTTGTCTGTCTGAGAGTAGACTTACATTTGCCCATGTGTTTGAGCTTGTCTCTGAAAAGGGCATCGTCTGAGACGGCATCCATGGCAGAGGCAGAGTACTGTTGCCCTGCACACAGAATCAGTAGTATTGCATGACTACCCTCACATACAGGCTCAGACATATTACACATGTCCCACCAAAAGAAGATATGACAGCGATTGCATACCAATCGAGCAGCATGTACTGAAACAAACAGAATCAAAAAGCTTGGCATTAGAAGCAGGATGTCTACCTGTGGAATTCTCCATATTACATGAATGAGTGGACTTTGATTTCTTTGATTCATACTTCAAGCGATCTAAAAACAGAGAACAGATGTTATGTACACCAATGTGAGGAATTGACACATGTTGAGCTCTGGTGTAATGGTACAATGACTGTACTGCGAAGCCATATCATTTCTATCTGGGTACCATTGACTGAAGAAACATTATGAAGTGTTGCAGCTTTGTGACAACCATAAAATTACAATGTACCATCTTAAACTAACATCTAAGCATAAGTTACAACACAAACGATACTGGGAAAACAACTATTCCGACTAATGGCATCCTTATGCTATTTTGTGTCACTTGACAAAAAGATGATATGTTAATCAGGTTCTCTCAATGAACCATTTCTAAACCTCTCTTGCTGTTCTCAAAGATGGAAAAGACAGCCTATTTTTCTGAGTTTTCATGTATTGTCCTCCCTGACATGGCAACAATGTTGACTCCCTAATCTCAAAGTGGGTTAAAGAGGGTCAAAGCATATACCTCGCTTAACTAGTTAATTGTACGGCTGAATAAAAGAACACTTTCTTGTGAATTCAGAAAATAGTACTTTGAACAGTGTTGGTATTGAATGTTACGATAGATAAAGCTGGCATTAGAAAGAGCAGAGTATATTGAAGTCATTTGGCACACTTTGAAGTATGTCAGGGAATGTCTTACATGTCTAAGCAATGGGCAAACTTTGAATTTTACTTTGAATCTACTGCAATTACCCTGAAAAAAAGTGATGCAGTTGTACCTCTTTCTAGAGCAATGAGGAACTCGCGGTTGCGCTGCAGCTCCCTCATAAATTCCTCATTCTGGAGGAAGAGGGCAATGCGCTCGTCTTCTAGATATTGTTTCAGCTTCTTTTCTTGCTCCGTAGCTCCGGTATTCAAGCCTGAGCCTCTGGCAGTACCTGTAGCTCCCGAGTAAGAAGGGAATGATGATGAAGGCTGAGACGGACTGCTCTGGGAGCTCTGCCAAAATAAAAACAAGATACTTGAATGCCGTGCTTAATAGGTACAATCCCAATCAGCTCTATATTCATTAAAGCTGCAGTATGTAAAATCCTCTCTCCGCTCCGTTTTGAAACCGAAACTTAGTCTCCTTTACCAGTATCTTTTGTGAATGCTCTTAGCAACTTTTTCCTCAATAGAGACAAGTGACAAATGTATGGACTTTATCTTGTGTTATTGGAGGTTTTTCTGGAGTTGTAAAGACTCTGATATGAATGTACATATCACTATCAGCTCGTCCCCGCCACAAGCACACAGAAGCGGCTGTGATCTCACCTGTATGCCGCTCAGTGCAGCGTGATAACCATCATTCTGCATCCAGACAGTAAAATTAGTTCACCTTAAAGAGGAGTTATGGTGAAAAAAAATCACTTTGTAATGGTTTTGCTACAGGGATATACATCCCTTTAGCCTCATTCAGCGGGCCAAAGTTGAAAAAGTTCTGTTTCCTTCCTCCCTTGTTATTCCATCTTTTGTAAAAAGTCAACTCCAAATGGGCAAGTTAGACTTTTCCCGGCATGTGATGTCACCTGCCGGAAACTCCTCCTCCTGACAATCCTCTCTCCTCCTACTATGAACATAATACACACCTCCTAGAATGTGAGCTCCTCCCTCTCAAACTATCTAACAGCTAAAACAAACACTGCGGTTTAATATAGAATATATATTATACTTTGCCATATATGTAAATGCAATCTGCACTACTTTTTCTGCTGCTTGTGTCTGCAATCTTTGCAATCGTGTCACGAGTCACTGTCTCATTGTTTACACCCATCAGCTGTTGGCAATACGTGCTAATGCGACACCAGCCTATGCAGCGAGACCCGACATCCCTCGTGAACTAAGAAGGGATGTCGCGCAGGGTCAAAGCGCCGAACAAGGAGAAGATATCAGCCTAGTTCACAGTGCTAACGCCGGACTCTGTTGTGGAATCGGACTTTTACGTGGTGACAGGACGACGGAGAGCGGTAAGCGGAAAGGAGGGGGTATGGCTGTGTTTGTGCATAATAGATAGTGTAATCTGGGGCACATCACTATCAAGAGGCAGTTTTGTAGTAAGGACATTGATGTGTGTGTCCCTGTGGAGGAAGAAGAGGAAGAGGATGTTCAGCCACTGAAAGGAAACTGACTCAAAATCACAATAGCTGCTTAAATAGCCATGTGTTTTACTGTAATGTGCAGTTTTTTGCTGAAAACAATAACAAGAGTGTGTGCATAGAAAAACAGCTAGTGATCAGCTGTTGTGTGGATAGCGTCTACAGACAGGCCTCCTCATGAATTAGCTTAAGTAAGCCCGTTTTTAAAATTGCTCTGAAAGTGGCTTTTCAGAGAGCTAAAACTCAGGCAAGTTTGGGAAAATAAACCTCAAATACTATGTTGTTGGGGTTCTTAGAACAAATGGAGATGGGCGGAAAAAAGCATAATACTGAACCTTTAACAACCGGTGCTACCAAGGCGTACCTACATTATATGATCTTATCTCATATCACCTACTGCTTCTAAAGCTTTCTAGTCCTGCACAGGCGTCACTACTCTTAGACCTATTGAATAACTTTACAATAGAGCCCTAAAGCTATTTGATAAAAGAACACATTTGTAGCATCACTGCAGCTTCCTGGAAAAATCTTTTTTAGCTTTAAAAATATTAAGTTTATTTTTAATTCCATGTGTGATTTTCAAAACTCTGCACGGATTGTACCCACTGCCCCTAGAAGAGTTCTTAAAAGCCAGATCGAAATAGAGAAACCAGAGCTGCCACAAGAGGAGACTGTGAGGTGCAATCTCGATGTGCAAGATTTGCCCAAAATGTGTTGTACCTTCAGGACTATCAAGAATGAAACAATTAATGAGTATAAGTCACTTGGTATTTTAAAAGCGCAACTAAAAGACTGGATTTTAGATAATCAAACATGTGAGCATCTGTAACTATATTCTTTCTAGGATTTCGGTGTGTGTAGCTGTGTTTTATGCATGTGATACGTATGCATAGATATTTATATGGTTTTTGTTGTTCTGTACTGTTAATTTCTTAAATGTTTTCTGTTGGGGACTGTGGATAAAACTTAATTCTTGCCAATCCCGGCGTATTTACATGCATACTCTACATAAATGTTCATTAATACGCATTGTCCCATCTAAATAAATAATTAGTATAAAATAAATAATAATAATAATATCACTAATTTTTGGATAAACTAATCCAGCTTTGATGAACTGTAATATCAGCAGTATATTGCTCAAGCCTACATCCTTAATAAATCATTGTTTGTAGATTAAAATTTTTACAGGATTTAACCAGCCATTCGGTCGGATGGGAAAAATCAGCGTCTGTAGAGTAAGACATGTCGATTTTTAAGTGGGCCTCAGCATTCTGGAGTTTGGGAATGGCTCTTCTAAGGGTAAAGAATTCAATGGAAACATACAAAAATATTTCTTTAATCACTACCTACATTTAATGAGCTACTGTAAACCTTATTCTTTTACATTTCTACCTTGATGCTGTCCAACTGTTGTGGCAGGAGCCGAAGAAAATGATCAGGAAGATTTCCAAGCATTGGTGGGTTCCAGTTCCTGTAGCTTCCCACTTGCTGGTGGCCCGGGGGTGGTTGGACTTCAAAACTAAGAGAGAGACAGTAGCCAATGATTACATTAAAATAAAACAATGTACTAATACATGTCTTGTTTATATGTCTGTTGTGTTGTGACTGCTATGGACCTTGTATGTGTCTGAAATTAAAGTTTTGATGATGATGATGACTGCCAACAAAACTGTGCCTTTCTAAACTAATGGTAAATTTTGATACCAGTAAACAAATAATTTCTGTAGAGCTAAACCTGCTTATTTTAGCCACTGACAGAAGACAGAGTGAACCCTTGCATAGACTATACTGTTCCTAACTGATAACTAAATGGAAACAGCAGGAAAATGATTTGCTGAAATAGTAATAGC
This sequence comes from Gouania willdenowi, assembly GCF_900634775.1. NCBI lineage: Eukaryota > Metazoa > Chordata > Actinopteri > Blenniiformes > Gobiesocidae > Gouania > Gouania willdenowi. Next base: position 32,298,712 of record NC_041056.1, read on the forward strand.
ACTGTCATTCATGTCACTGCCTATAAACACTTTCATCAGGTAGTGATTAGAGACAAAATCAAACAAAATTTAAATTTTTTGTGGCCCATTAAATTTGGCCATAAAAAGCTTATCCCTTGGATATTTAAAGCCTAGTGTGTAAAAGAAATTTCTTCTTACCGTGGTGGGGGAGTGGGTTGGGCTTCTAGGTATTTCCTGTCATAAAAGTGCATATCATATGTTGGTGGAGAATAAACTGGTGGAGGTTCTTCATCTGAACTGTCAGGCTCTAGAGTTCGCTCCAGAATCTTAAAAGTAAAAATAAATAAATACATCAAATTCAAACAAAAAAATAAAAGTCCCACAATTAAAATGTGGGTATACTGAGAAAAAATAACGTACATAATATTATGTATAAAGAATATGAAATAGCAGAATAAAATAGATAGAAAGTACAAGAAAAACCTGCTCCCCATTTACGAATATAAAATTACATGTTTCTATTGGGTTCATACATCTGACTCCAGAGGAGTCTGTCTCACCAGTTATGAACCTTCTCTGGTATAAACAGAAATGTTTCTGTCCTTTCTGAATGAAATGCTTTTTTTGCTGAGAGCCATCAGTCCTTATTTATCCATCACTGCTTCGTCCCACTCATCCCTTCTTAATTTTCTTAGATTGTATTGTCTGAATCTCTCCCTTTCATAGCTTAATTGTAGGTTTCTTTTACTCAAAAATTAAATCTCTTTTTCCTTTCTTACGTTTTCTTGTGTGATACTCTCCTCTGTATCTGGTCAGAGTCACAATGTTTACCAACAGCCATGCACAAACCAGAGAGGTATTTAATCAAAGTGCTCTCAAAAGAACCTGGGGGCTCATTTGTCAACTAATTGTATTGGCTATAATGCTAAAAAAAAAATTTAAGCATCTTTATGTGATGCATAATTACTTTTACAGCTTTTACCAATGTATTGCAGGCATCTCACTATGTTGAACAAACTGTTAATTGCACTACAATCTGTTAAAATAAATGAAAAGAAAATTTGGGCCTTTTTGTTTTTTTTTGCTTTTGCCCCGTTATATTGAACTCGTACCAAACACAGACCCCAAAACCAAGGTACGTACCAAACTGTGTCTTCTGTGAACCAATACACCCCTAATCTGAGCAATAAAATTACTTTTAAGCAGTGGTTGCGATGGAGCACATAGTAAAACAATGGAAAGTACAATATAACCGGGCCCATGAACGTTCAAGAACTGTTCCTCAGAGCAGACAAGCCAATGCCTAATACAGAGCCTATCCCACACCGTAATGTCGCTGCCATTCAAACAAAACAAAGAATTAAAGAAATTTAAGGGAAGTCTGCCTCTCAGCTATAAAAAAGTGACAACTGACAGATTCAACATTTTAAAGTTTATTTTTGCACATGTATCTGTGCAAATAACATGTTTGGGATGTTTGTCAGTTGATCCTTTATGTAATTCATGACTTTAGTCACATCATACGTCAATTCACACATTCTTAGACGGATTGCTCCAAGATTGCATAAGAATGAATAAATAAAGAAACTCCATGAGATCATTTAGAAACACAGCAGGATAAACCAAGCCTGCCCTTAAACCTGGTCGGGAGCTGGTTTGCAGGGCAGACTGTCTCCATGGCAACTTAAGTGTTTTTTTTCTTTGATGAAACTGCTGTTCCAGTTACATCCTGGTTTAACTGAGCAAAGATTTCTTGAAAAAAAAAAAATACTGATTGGCTGGAGCCTTGCTATGATGGCAAGCCTGCTTTATGGTGGCACTTAATTGTAATGAAAATCTAAGAAAGCCGGAATCAAGGCGATAATAGGTACTTGTTTAAAAGCACCACAAAATTGGATCGCTTCCTCTGTTGCACATTGAATAGCTTTGTAATTAAATGTTTTAATTATAAACTCGTGGCTTGTTACCATCCTTTTCATAATAAATTAGAAATGTTGAGACCTTCGGGTGATATTTTACAAAGATGAATTTGTAAAAGAAACATTGCTTCTAGTTTAGTTTTTGAAGCAAAGTTCCATGTGAAGTTGAAGTAAGTCTTTAGCATCTCTAACTCCAGTTAGGTCGATGTAAACACTGTAAAAAAAGTATTTATATGGCATACAGTACCGGTAATTCATTAAGAAATGAGGCAACGCATGTGTGCATACCTTTTACATCTTGTCTAATGCATGCTAAGAGATTCCATCATTTTTTAAATTTTTTCTTTAAGGATCGTCACTCTTGGACCTCCAAATGGAAGGTAGTATCAGAAGTAAGGGTGTGCGATCTGACGATATTAGATCGTTAAGGATTAAAACATGACAACGATCTCCCAAATCACGGAGATCGTAGAACCGTCTGTAGTTCACATTTTAACCCTTGCGGTGCAGTGCGTCATATGTCTGTGGTCCATACAGAGAACATCCGCATGTTTTTTTCTCTGCCAAATCACAGCATTTACTCATTATCAGAAGTGGTGCAACGGATCATCATTGATCCGTGATCCGCACGGATCTCTCTCCACGGTTCGACACGCACGTAGTCCGCGGATTGGTTGATGGAAGGAAAAAAAACTACTTTTTTTTTTTAAATGAACCGCGCAACATTAGCAATGCCTTGATGAAGCCTGTTTCATTTGCGACATCTGTGTGCGTACGTGTGCGAGTCTTTGTGCTCGTGCACGCACGTGACTGAGAGCGACCGTACCCACGCATGTGTGGTTCGCGCTCCTGGTCGTGTATCTGTGTGTGATTGCGTGAGAGTAGAAGAGAAACACACACACAGGGAGAGAGGGAGAGAAAGGATCAGATCTGTGTGCGTGAGCATGTGCAAAATAAGTCCGTGTGAATGTCATCATCTTTATGCCTCCTTCATCCATGTCTTTTAAAGCTCTTATTAAATAAATATTAGCTCGAGTCCGGATGGCCATCCTTGACTATTGTAGGAATTTGAAATTATAAACTCAGATCTGCTTTTTTTTCTTCTTTCATTCTTTTTTTGATGATGTGGGCATAGGCTAGTGTTTAATTCACTCTCCATGTTTAAAAAAGGTGTCATAACTTATTTTTTTCTCCTCACACTTAAGTGTATGGTAAATACCTGTTTAAAGGTTGAAGGTGTCATGCCTTATATTGCATTTTTATTTGTTTTCATATGAATCAAAATTTTATTTAAGCATTGGATTGACACCTCAAGTTAAATGTTTGTATTTAATGAGCAGAAAAAGGTTGCACAAAGTGTTCTACAAAATAAATGGAGAGCAAAGTTAATTGTCTGGTCTTTTTTTTTTCTTCTTCTGCTGATCAGAAAAATGTTCCAATCCGTGACTCAAAACCGTGATACCATCCGAACTGTGAGTTTTTTTTATCCGTTGCACCACTACTAGTCAGCATGTCAGCATTACAGACACCGAAGAATTATTAAGCACGTAAACAGGGCAGAAGTATCATCCATAATATCACCCAGGCCTAATGTCACCAAAGCAGTAACGTTTTATCTTGTAAAGGATATTATTGTCAAAACTGTGTGAAATGAGGTGTTCCAACCCTGCTTAAAGTAGGATTTTATTAATATGAGTGTGTTACCTCAATAACAAATAGACATCACTAGGCTGATTATTATGTTATGTAGCCTTGTAGTGTTGCTAATGCTACACTGGTTTTAAGTAGGTGAATTGGTTTCTTTTATTAGTAAATAACTTTAAAATAGTCTAAATGACTTTAATGAAAAAAATCGTGATTGTGACTTCACAAATAATCGCCCACCCCTAATCAGAAGTATCAGACAGAATTTCCAAACTAGCCTTACCACAGTGTGTCCAATTTGAGAACACTAAAGAAACTAACCTTATGACTATATTGGACTAAACACACTGACAAAGCAATTTTATTTATACAATGACTTCCATTCATGTAATTATGATTAATCTCAAATTGTGGGTTTCTTGGATCTGTACGCACTCCTTTAACTGATTAACTCTGAGTATGTGGAAGTGAACTGCATTTCTTTCCTTCACCCTGCCTTCTATCCTATTCCCTCCATAATGTAGATATTGTGATCCCAGTGTTCCATTTAAATGTGAAGTCACTGTTGTGCTCTCTCTGTTCCTTGTCCTGTAAATCATCCTGTTGTATATTGTTTTATGACTCGCCTTGTCTTATTGCTACGTGAGAAATTTTTCACATCAGCCTGTCTAGGAACAACAGATGGAAATTAGCCTATGGCTATAATCTGACATATTTTTATATGTTAAATAAGATTTACTGTCCCTATCTAAATAAATAAATAAACAATCTAGTAAACAAAAATATTTTGGTTACATTATCATAAAGACACTGCATTAGGCTGAGTTTCATATCAAAATTGGTGTCTTTTTTTTTTTTTTTTTTTACATTTTTACTGACCTCCGGTGGGATGCTGTCATCTGAATCTGAGCTATCACCCATTCCCTGACCATCAATGCTCATCTGCAGCAGCTGGTCAATGGTGGCATCCACAGCTCCGTTGTTGGAGCGGAGTATACACTCAATTACTTCATAGTCCATAGAGGGGAACATAGTTTTGAAGTCCTCCATGGCTTGGTTGAACTCCAGGCGTCGGACCTGCCGATTGGGTCTGCTATTGTTGAGCTGCCCCGGTCCAGCGCTCTCATCATTTCCACTGCCACCATTTCTGGATCCTCCATTGCTACTGCTGCGCTTGAACAGGCTGGTCATCCTCAGGGCCTGGTACCACGACTGCCAACCTAATGATAGGATGACTTATATTTCCTATTAAGCCCCTTCAGTATCTCTTGTTTTCCTGCTTCTCTAATCAGTTTCTCATTCTAACAAACATGGCACACATTTGATGGGAGTTTACCCAAGGCAACACGTTGTTGAGGTACATTCAGCTTGATGGTGCCGTCACTAGCTGAAGAGAAGAGTCATAGTCTAATCAAAAGCCTTCAAAGTGACACTGCAGTTGTTACCTAGAGAGAAACGAGATAGGCAGTGTGTTAGCAAAAACTTTGAAGAGAAAGACAAATGAATTATTGTTGTTGTTATTGAAGGGTATGTACTAAACAAGCATCTGCAAACTAATAAAGATTAAGATGAGTAAAAACACAGTCAGTGATCACTCCCTGTCATGCCCCTTTCTTATCATGCAGTATATGGTAGCTTGGGCCAATTGTTCTACCACTGTCAGCTGCTTTTTAGTGGAGGTTTGTTGTTGTTGCAGTCTTGTTCTCCTTGTAAAGTTCAGCCTCTGTTTTAGATGCTGGAATAAGTTTGTTTTGCTGCTGCCTTTTGTTCCAACGGGCTTTAGGCAAACCTTGCAGTGTGCGCCAACTTGTTGCACATCTATGGCCATAAACCTAAACCAATTCCAGACAACTGCTGATACTTGGTCGTGGGGGGGTGGCCTGGGGTTCTTTGGCTGCTATTGTTGCTGCCGGCTTGGCTGCACTTTTGGGTCCGGGGTCACACCTGTGTTGACAGAAGTTTCTCTTGCTTGACATTGGTTGTGGATGCACTGACATGCCTTGGGCTGTGGGATGAACTCGTATCGGGCACAAGCCAAGATATGTTGATTCGAAATATTAGTTCTATTTCATCCCTACTGAAGCACTGAATGATTATCCTTGCGCATACAGAGAATTTTAATAACGTCACCTGTGACCTCCCGGTGAGTCACGCGAGTCTATATCATCACGTGACAGGGAGCTCAGTCCATTGTCACCTTCTCGCACTTAGGTTCATGTGTGGTTGGGTAAGCAAACCTTGTTTACAAAACTGTTGGTTTTGCTACTGTGCTTGATGCGAGTAGCCCTGTCACTGCTTGCAGTCAGAGCTGTGAGTTTTCTCGCCCTCCGAAGGGCTGCACAAGCCATTTTCTGTTTTGATTCGCTGTAGCTGAGAGCTCGGCTCGTTTCAGTATATAGCCGCCACGACGTGTGTTTACCAGCCGTACTCGGCAAGCTTCATTGTGACAAAACCATATTCTGTCTTCTGGTTATATATTGCAGTTCGGCAGGCGTGAATCAGCCGTGCTGGCGCTTTGATTCATGTTATGTTATCTTAGCCGCTTAATGTGCATTTAAGGCGCTAAATTAATTTGATAAGGCTGTGTTCAGCTTCTTCCTCACCTGTTATTATTACAGGGCCACATGGTGTCTCTCCTTGACCTGGCCCACGGCTTAATACCTGATTGGGGTAGTGCATGTGCGTTGACAGGGTCACTAGTGGCGTTTTCTGCTCGACCTGACCCTGCTGCTACACCTGGCGTGGATGCCTTTACTGTGTGACTGGTGACGTCTATATCCTACCAGACCCTGCTGCTAGCACTAATCTATTGAGGGGCAATTGTTTAATTACTGACCCCCTCTGTACCCCTCTCACCTGGTGAGTGCTGGTCTAATTACAGATCACTAGTGGCATCCTCTGCTCCACCTGACCCTCGCTGCTATCAGAAATAATGATGCCTGAGTCTCTGTGTTGCTGATCATGCATGGCTCAGCCTGACGATGGCCATGACCTTGGCCCTTTGCGCCTGGGAGGGGAAACCATCTACGGGAAGCCCTCTCTGATGGGGCATGCCCCAATTGTGCCACTCTGCCCCGGTCGGTGCACGTGGCCAGTTTGGCTGCTGTCAAGCCCTTGAAATGGACGTCCAAGGTTTTCCGGACTGTAATGATTAAACAAAAGCAAATGAACGCAAGGCTGCATCAGTTATTTCACCAGGGGCCAGAACATTTTACAATATTAGAAGCTATCAAGTTATGATGAACCTATGATGTTTAAGATTCTACAACCCCTGGCATTGGTGGTCTCGTCCACAACAACACAATTTTTCTCCACTTATATTCTGTAACACTGATGAGACATGTTGATGAACAGGTGAAGCTGACGAAGGCAGCACACATTTTCAGGGAGAACCCCAGCACTTCCCGAGAAACGAGTGGAGCTTCACTGACACAGTACAGTTAAGCGGGACCTGTGCGCTTCGTATTTTGGAGTGAATGATGGGTTGCGTAATGTTTTGGGTGGCTGCTTCCACATTTTGAAGCAGCCAGGACATCCACCAAATGAGCGGTCCTGGGAAACATTTCCTCACAAGCATCCTTTGCCTCACAATGACGCGTTTCATCCACATTCTGTCAATTTCCACATTCAACAGTAGAGTCCGTTTTCATTGCTTTATTCCGTGATTCCGTCCTTGATTCCATTACCGTGAAAATTATAGGGCCCTACACAATATGCACAACTGTAGAATCACATTGCACTCTCAGCTTAAAATAAATGACTCTTCCCCACCCCTTCCATTATCCTACCCCAACTCCCTCTTCGCTGTTAATTTCTCCCTCACCAAAACGTGACATTACCCTCTCTTTCTATAATCTCCCTTTGATAAATTTTTTCTTACCCTTCCTAAGGAAGGGCAGGTGATGGTCACAATTATACCAGGGATGCACCGAATATTCGGTGGCCAAATATATTCGGCCGAATATTGCAAAAAAAGCCACATTCAGCCTTCGAATTAGTGAGTTAAAAGCAAGGCCAAATAGTAGCGAGTGACGCAATGACGATGCAATCAAACAACATTCAGCAGTGAAAGTGATTTTAACCCCAACACATCTAAAAAGCCATGTCTGGAAGTACTTTGGATTTTGGTCGGTAGAAGGTAAATTTGTGGAGCCGTGAGATAAAGTAGTATGCAAGCTATGTAAGATGCAGTTAGCATACCATTCAACCACTAGCAACATGAAGTTACATCTCGAAAATGTGCATCCAAAGGAGCTTGGCATGATGTGTGGAACTACATCTAAACAGCCACGTCTTGACACTTATTTTGCACCGCCCACCACAAGCGCATTGTCTGCGACATGACAAGACCATGGCTCAGGTGGTAGTGGGTCGTCTTCTGATCGAGAGGTTGGGGGTTCGATCTCAGTACCTGACTATGTGTCGAAGTGTCCTTGGGCAAGACACTGAACCCTAAGTTGCTCCCAGTGGTCGACCAGCGCCTTGCATGGCAGCCCTCTTCCACTGGTGTGTGAATGTGAGAGTGATTGGGTGAATGAGCTGATATGTAAAGCGCTTTGAGACTTCTTCAGTGTGGTGATAAAGTGCTATATAAAATCAAGTCCATTTACCATTTCCATTTACAAGAGGCCATCACGCGGAAATTAACATTGTTCATTTGTGAGGACATGAGACCTATCAGTGTCGTGGATGGGGCAGGCTTTGAGGAGTTTTGTCAAGAAATGGAACCGAGGTATCGCATCCCGAGCCGTGGAACAGTCACCAATAGAATCGTAAAAGTGTATAACAGCACCTCAGACAGGATAAAGGAATCAAAGACAAACAGGTGGCTCTTACCATGGATGAGTGGACATCCCTAGCGACAGCATCCTATGTGCAATGGCCTATTGGATTAATAATGACTGGGAAATGCTTAACAATGTGCTAAAAAAAGAGCTTAAGCTAAGCCACACCGCAGAGAACGTAGGTGAAGGCATTCAAGAGATCTTGGACTCTTTTGGCATAGAAAGGGCATCTGTAATTTCCATCACAACGGACAATGCCACTAATTACGTCAATGCAGTGGAGAAACATCTTCAAACAGTGAATATACCATGTGTGGCGAACACAATAAACTTGGCCTTGCGTAAAGGGCTCGGGGTCAGAGCCATTGAATTAGTAGGCTGAAACTGGCAGCCTCACATTTCAACAAATCTTCCGCCGACAGCTACCTCCTCCAGCAAAAACAACTTTTGGGATTAAAAAATGAGAAGCTAATTAATGACTGTCCGACGCGATGGAACAGCACTTATGAAACGATCTGCCGTGCATCAAAGCAGCAAGCAGTGGTGTCTGCTCTCATCTTCGAGAAAAAACTGTCAAGAAAGGAGCTGACCACAAGCGAATGGTCCCTAATGGAAAAGGTAAGCATAGTGTATGAAATGTACAGTAATAGGCTGGACAAATGCAAAACTGTGCTAATATATATTTTTAAATAGGGAGAATGATGGCCCTAGTTTACTGTGCGTGAATGATAATAAGCTGGACAAATGCAAATCTGTCCTATAATATCAACACATTATATTTACTTATTTATTGCAGGTGCAAGAGGCCCTTAAACCCTTTAAAGTGGCAACAGAAACACTTTCAACTGACATATATCCAACAGCATCGGCTGTGCTGCCTTTAATATATGTTCTGCTCACACAACTTGAAAAGCGAACACCAGACGGACCAGAACCACCGGCATTGTCAGAGATGAAGACAAAGATCGCCACAGATCTGGAGAAGCGTTATTGTGAGGAAAAGGGCGCATTTATGCTGCTTAACAAAGCCAGTTACCTGGATCCACGCTGTCATCGCCTCGTTCATTTGAAAGAGGAACAGAGACTGCAGGTGCCTATTCTGGAGGAGATGAAACAAGTGTATGTGGCAAAAGGCACAGGCAGTGAAGCCCCTTGCGAACCCCGTGATCCACAAAAGCAACCCGCAGAGAAAACTGCGTTATCTGCTGTGGGGTGCCTCTTCAGAGACACGTATTGCACGGACAGCCCAGACCAGGAGGACATCAGCCTGCTGCTTTAAAAAGAGATGTCGATGAATGAACAAGAATCTCCAATTCCTGCGCAACAAAATCCCCTCATGTGGTGGAAAACTCTGGGCTCTGGGAGATACCCTCACGTCGCTCAGATGGCAAAGAAATATCTTTCCATCCCCGGATCGTCAGTGTGCTTTGAATGCGTATTTTCCACCGCTGGGAATATAGTAAATAAAACGAGATCAGCACTGGCCCCTTCCAATGTGGACCGTCTTGTGTTCTTGGCAAATAACCTGTCGGCCAGGAGGCCTGATCCGACGCCAGTGATAGCACAGTCAGTTTTGTTTCCTTTTTTTATACAAGCGCCAAGAATGTAGGTAGCCTTTTTCGGTTTTAATAGCACTTTATTTTTATGAACCTCAGGGTATGTTATTTGCTGTCACATTTTATTTCACATTAAACAGAAATATTACTAAAGTGTAGGCTACTGTACTTGAGTGAATAGATCTTCATTAATAAAGTAGGTAGAAAAGTTCCATGTTTACCGCAGCTCGCTCGGAGCATTCAGTTCTATACTGTAAAAAATGTTTGAATCACTGACTGAAGCCTGCTACATTTGGTTATGTGCAGAGAGCGTGAGGGTGCGGACAAGAATACGTTCAAGGTTGTCAAATGTTTTAACTTGAATAAAAAAAAAAAAACAAGTAGTTAACATGTCTCTTTGTATTAATTTGTCCTGTTATTGACCTAATGCACGTTATTGACAACATGCGCCACCAGATATATATATATATATATATTTTTTTTTTTTTTTTTTTGTGGTCAATTTAAAAAAATTAAAAAATTTAAAAAAATAACTATACATGTGTACACGCCTGCACGCATGTCACGGAGACGGTGATCGACAGTGAAGTGCACCTGATCGGCGTGTGTGTGTGTGAGACTCTCTACCTGGGACTCCACTCTCCTCCGTGCCTGTAAAGATCCGTCCTTTTTTCATGTAGTGGTGCTCCGTGAAAAGGTGATCAGCTTTAATCATCATCCCCTGCTCAGTGTTTAAACTGTTGCGGCTGGCTAACTAAGAATAACTCAGTCTGTGGTGTTCTTTAGTTCTTTTTATTTCCAGCCTTTTGTCCGAGCATCATAAGTACACATTCACAGTCCGCAAGCTACCTCAAGCACAACCGTTTTAGTGGGAACTTCCGGTTTACAAAATAAAAGTCGGTTGGAGCAATGTTATAAGAATGTTACATTCGAACAACATCTCATCAGAGCTACAGAAGTTCCGTGGATAAAGTTCTTCTGTTGTTGTGGATGAGACCATCGATGCCAGGGATTGTAATCTTAAACATCATAGGTTATTGATAACTTCTGATATTGTCAAATATTATGACCCCTAGTGGTGAAATAACTGATACATCCTTACGTCAAAAACATTCTCACCGGTAAGAATATGTAATCTCACAATAGAAACGACAAATGCCCATCTCGGAAATTAGCGAGGGCCACAGGCCATTTGTCCTTCATTTTAGCCAAGAACGCCCCTAAAAGCCTTGTTCCATGGGCCAAAATTGACCCCAAGATTGTTGCCAACAACTTATTCCCTGGAGCAGAGCGCTGTTTACGGAAGCTCTGCCACAGAGCCTCCGAGGTGTGCGCCACCGCTCATCCGCAACCACACACACACAGACAGCAATGCTCATCACGACTTACCTGAAGCTGCCGAGCTGCGATAGATCACGGGCCGCAACTTGTTTAAGAAGAGACACCCATCCAACAAAGGGAACCAATCCAATTCCCAATTCCTCCTTCAGATCCACCCAAAGTTCCACAAACACGTGGACAGATACCAACCTGCAGCAACGATTATGAACTGGAAACTCAACTAAAACTAACTACGCTAAGCTAACCCACCGACACACAGACTGGGTTAAGAGCTAATGCTACCCACTTCATATAAGGAATAGACCAGTAAAAAGTACACAGATTACTGTCATAAAGCCACAGACAGACACTGATTTGTTTATGGTCAGATTTACCACTTGTATGTACGGATAAAAGCCAACTTGTCACACGTGTGAAATAAATATCTTGTTTCACAAGACAAAGCTGGTCCCATTAGACAGTAAGGTAACTATTGTGATTTTTACACCTAAATATACTGAGTGAATAAATCATCAAGCTTGACCTGGTTTAATTATAGGAAATGTATCAACCGTAACTTTATGTAACTCATAAACAAGATTCAGCAGCAGCAAAAACACTAATGGAGTTATTTTTGCTTCCCATTTTATTCAAATTTATTTGTGTTTGTATTAATGCTGGACGATTAACCTTAACCGCATCGATATTGTGGTTTTCACAAATGTGATAACGTAACCTCAGATGCTGGAGGTTTTTTTCTTCCATCTTCATCATTTAAGTGCTAGATATTTTCACCAATCAGAATCGCCAAGAACCGCCTTCCTGGGCTACTGGCCAATCAGAGATGGTTACAGAACACACGACTGTATGCGCTGCAGCGAGTCTCAGTTACCCCTCAGTTGAGTGCGCTAACAACTGCACTAGGGCCCAATAAAATCCACATTAACGGAATCGTGGACAGAAACACGTAATCAACCAATGAAAACGGAATCTACCATTGGACACAGAAATGTGAAGAAAAGGAAGTTTTGTTTTTTTTATTTTTATTTTTTTTAAATGGGGAAATGTTTCGGGGACCACTTATTATGGTGCACCGTCCGCCCCCCTCCCGTCCAGACTGCTTCAAACACAGTCTAACTGCACTAAACACCATGTAAACTGCCAAAAAACTATGCAAATCATCATTGATCTTAAATCAGAGAAGACCAGTGCACGCTTAACTTTAACGTTTCTCGTGTAGCGCTGCTGCGCTCTGTGAAAACATGATCGGCTTTAATCAGCTTCATCAATACCAGAGATTGCAGAGTCTGAAACACCGTAGGTTAATGATAACTTTTGATACTGTAAAATACCCTGGCCCCTAGTGGTGAAATAAGTGGTGCATCCTTGCGTCCGTTTGTTTTTGTTTAATCATTACGGTCTGGAATGATGTCATCAGGATAATTTAAATTAAGTTGATCAAAACTTCATCAATAAAGCTGCTCAGATTCAGTAAACCATAGATCCCTGAGGGGGAATATGGTGACATTAATGCTGCTCTCAAATATCTTCATATGACATTAATAATCAAAAAGGAGCAGTCAGAATAATCCATGTCAGTAAAATGTATATCTACCTTTAATTGTGTCAATCATTATTTTAAGTTATATTTTTAATTTTATTTCTTATTAGTATTTATTTTGTTTCCTCACATGAGTTAAAAACTAATATCTGGAAAAAAAAATGTATTAATATATATATTTTCTTTTAAACTGAATTTTGAAAAATGAATGTGTAAAACACTGAATTTGGGGGAAAAAAATCAAACACTTATGCATTTAAATTTATAAAATATTTTTAAAAATTTAAAAATGTATTTATTTATTAATAATTTATATTTATTGTGATTTTTATCGTTATTGTGATAAATACCAGAAATAATCGGGATCATTTTTTAAGTCTATATCGTCCATTCCTACTCCTACAACACAATATACTGAAATAAATTCTAGTTGTGCTGGCCTGTGACACTTTTAAGGTCTTTATGTAGACGTGTTCATGATGGAGAGTAGAGGGTCTTCGGCAGTAAGCCCACTTACAGCCAGTTCTGCCTGTGTTTCCCAGACCAGACAAGCGACCTACTAGAATGCAAACGGCATTCCTGATAACACAGCTTCCCTGAAAGGATCAGAGACACCTTTACCGTTGACCAAAAGCAATACTATTATGTGACAGTAGCGGCCTTGAGCCATTAAATGGGCATTAGCCGTGTGTTAGCGGTTTCCTGCTAACTAATCACAACCAAACACAGACGGTCCCCAGTCCGGAATGCATTCACAGGCCTCGGTCAGTAACTCTCAGTCGTTACTAGTACCAGACAGACTGCATTAGCCGACGTATTTTACACAATATTCGTGTAAAAACTATATTTTTGCGGTCAAAATAAGGCACGCACGACGACAAGGTTTCCCATATTATATCATATCGCGGCTCAAGTGCTTCTGTTTACAAAGAAGGAACGAGAAGCTCCGCCAGCTGACCGAGTCCTGCGGGGTCACAATACCGAGGAAACTAACCCCAACAACGGAGTAGCATGGACCGTACTCACCAACAGAGGCAGCCAGAGTCCCACTGAGGTGGTTTTACCTGCACCGTGTCGGGGAGACTGGAAGGCCAACAGAAGGTCAGCAGCTGGGTGCATTGTCAATGAGGAACAGAGGGTTCGGAAGAGCCATTAAATTTAGCCTGCAGCCGGTGTGTCAGGTTAGCATCAACACACACACAGTCAGCTTCAAAATAAAATACCCCACAAGCTGCTTCCGAATAGTCTTCTTCTTCTAATGGTTTCCGGCAGGCTGTACACTAAAAGAAGCGTAATGCTGCCCTCTTCTGTTCTCTTAGATTCACTCCATTTTAGATTCTCAAATAGAGGTTGGTAGATTGGAGATACCTCACGACTGCCTTATCTATTAAAATCGACTCTGTTCTTGGTGCAAATATTGACTTTATTGAAAACACTGTCAGCCCAAGAGTTGAAAGTTCTTTATATAACATTCCCCTTTCTACAGAATAACATCCACAGGCCAATAGAACATGGGAAATAGTCTCAAGTTGACCACACTGACATAATCCATCCGGATGTTTGCCTATTCGATTTAAATATGCAGCTAGTCCACAATGCCCCAGTCTTAATCTGGTTATTTTAACTTGATTTGATCGGCTAGTTGCCCACAGGAGTCTAGTGCCCTGCACACAAGATTGACACTTAAAATAATGCCTCCCTCTAGACTCATTCTCCCACTCCCTTTGCCATTGCTGATACACAGTAGCTTTGAAAACACTGACACACTCAGCCTTCCCCAATCGGACCACATATTCAATTTCCGTCTCGAGAAGAGCCTTCTTTGCTAGCCTATCAGCAGCTTCATTCCCCACAATACCTGAATGAGATGGGATCCAGGAAAAAACAATACTAGACCCCATCAACTCTATCCAGTGAAGGCAACACAAAATCTCTACCACAGTATCTATCCTAGCCCCAGAGGGATGGTCAGAAATTGCCTGTAAGGCAGCCATGGAATCCGAATGTATATACGACATCTCAGGTTTATTTAGTTCAATCCAGTCTAAAGCCCACCTAATGGCTAACAACTCAGTCGTGAACACAGATACATAATCAGATACACGCATACTTTTCCCAATTTCATTATTCATAATGTAGACTCCAAGACTGGCTTTTCCTGATCTCGGATCCTTAGACCCATCTGTAAAAATGTGACAAGCCGTTTCTTTATTTAGAGCCACAAATTCATTTACTTGGCCACAAACAAAACTCTTATCCAGCCCCAGCATGCCCAATTGAACGTCCGGCTCTGGCAAAAGCCAGAATGGGACAGGGGACCACATTAACTCAGCAACACTCCCATTCTCCAAACCCACGTTACCAGCCAGCTGACAAATATGTCTCAGAAAATGCGCTTTTCCCTCCCTTTTTGCAAACTCCCCTCCAAGAGGCAGTTGGCCGCAGATTTATGCTGCAGCCCTGCTAGTCTGGTCCAGTACTGGAGCCCCAGCTTCTGCCTTCTAATTTTTAAAGATGTTTCCCCCATTTCAACCAACAGTGCAGGTATGGGCGTGGTTCTAAAAGCTCCACTGCACACTCTTAAGGCTTTTGCTTGAACTCTGTCCAGCTTTTGTAAGACAGTTTTTGCCGCAGCCCCAAATACAAAACAACCATAGTCCAATGCAGATCTTATCATTGCTCTATAAATCATAATCAGAGTTGACCTATCTGCTCCCCAGTCACTGCCAGCCAAATTACGAAGTACATTAACAACTTTTTCACACTTACCAACAGTCTTTTCAATATGCGTATTCCATGTCAGCCTCTCATCCATCCACATTCCGAGAAATTTAAACACCTTTACCTTTTCTAACTGGTTTCCATATAAATACAAAGTCATTTGTGGAATTTTCTTTTTCAGACCAAAGATCATGTGCTTACTTTTAGATGCTGAAATCCTAAAACCCCACATTTTTGCCCAGTGTACTACTTGATCCAGGGCTACCTGAGTTTGCTTGATTAAGTGTTCTACATTTTTACCCCTATGCCAAATAGCGCCATCATCTGCAAACAGGGATTTTCCAAAACCTGGATTAACACAATGAAAAATACCATTTATCATTACATCAAATAAAACAGGGCTAATTACAGATCCTTGAGGCGTACCATTCAAAATACTAACGGTTTTTGAAAGTTGATTTTCTACTCTTACCTGTATTGTTCTACCATTAAGGAACTCTTTAATCCATACAAACATTCTTCCCCTAATGCCAGCATCAAAAATTTTAAACAGCACACCCTTCCGCCACATGCTGTCATAAGCCTTTTCTATATCGAGGAAAACTGCCACCACGGCCTCCTTATTAACCACTGCCCTTCGGATATCCTGATCCAATACTGCAACCGAGTCCATGGTATTTCTTCCAAACCTAAAACTGTTTTGATAATTCACAAAATAACCAGTTCTTTCTAAAAAATACACAAGTCTATTAGTGACCATCCTCTCCATCACCTTACACAGCACTGAAGTCAATGCAATAGGCCTATACAGTAAGGAGCTACGCCGTCATGAGTTGGCTTCCCAGGAACAGTGCATTGTAGGATCACGAAGCAAAAAGACCTCGAGGGGGCTCACAGAAGCTGATTCTTTTGACAAGGCCCATGGTCTGTTGAAAAAGTGCTCTAGGACGAGAGCATGGATTAAGCCTTGAGGAGTTCGAGGGATTTTTCTTTCTTTGTTTTGGTTGATAGAAATAGATATGAAGGACATACGGCTAGGTGACGTGCTTGCAACCTCTCACCGAGAGAAATCATCAATCAATCAATCTTTTATTTGTATAGCGCCAAATCATAACCAATGGTATCTCAAGACAATTTACAGTAGAGCAGTCTTAAGGACGGACTCTTCATTTTATGGATACACACATATGCATATATACGTATATACACATACATATGTATCCCACACCCAACATGAATTAATCATGGCGGCAAGGAAAACCTTCTGTTAAGCAGCAGGAACCTTGTGTGGATCCCATTCCTATGATGAACAGCCATCCACGTTATGCTGTGTTGGGTGTGTGCAGAGGAAAGGGTGGAGACAGAGTTGTTGAGACTCTGTAACTCCACACTGAGGATCCCACGGACCTGCAAGACAAAAGCCAGAAGGAGTACAGGAGCAAACACACAAGGGAAGAAGCAGACATAGAGGGAGTGTCCGAGAGAGGAATGGTACCCTCTCCGGTCCCTCTCTAACCTAAATGACCTCTCTCTTAACGCCCTCTCCAACCTCTCTCCAACCGAGCATGCCAGACCCCCCGGCAGTCTATGCCTATTGCATCTTAACTATGAGCTATGAGCTGGTTCCTAACTAAAAGCTTTACCAAAGAGGAATGTTTTGAGCCTAACCTTAAAGGTAGAGAGGGTGTCTGCCCCCCGAACCGTGGTTGGTAGATGGTTCCAGAGAAGTGGGGCCTGATAACTGAAAGCTCTTCCTCCTATACTACTAGAGACAAATGGAACAACGAGTAGGCCAGCATTTTGAGAGCGTAGTGTTCTGGGGGGATTGTATGGCACTACAAGCTCCTTGAGATAGACTGGTGCCTGTCCATTTAGGGCTTTATAAGTGAGAAGAAGAATCTTGAATTGTATTCTGTATTTTAAGGGAAGCCAATGCAGAGAGGCTAATATAGGAGTGATGTGATCTCTTCTCCTAGTTTTAGTCAGTACACGTGCTGCAGCATTTTGAACCAGCTGAAGTGTCTTAAGCGACTTGCTTGGGCAGCCTACTAAAAGAGAATTACAATAATCCAGTCGAGAGGTAACAAAAGCATGGACTAGCTTTTCGGCGTCGCTCTGAGACAGGATAGGTCTGATTTTAGCAATGTTACGGAGATGAAAGAAGGCAGTTCTTGAAGTTTGTTTTATGTGAGAGTTGAAGGATAAATCCTGATCAAATAGAACCCCAAGGTTTCTAACAGTTGTGCTTCGTGCCAGAGTAATGCCATCTAGGGCACTTAGGCTAGCATAGGTTTCTCTAAGGTGTCGTGGGCCCAGTACAATGACCTCAGTTTTGTCTGAGTTAAGAAGAAGAAAATTTTAGTCCATCCAGGCCCTAATGTCCTTTAGACAGGCCTCAAGTTTAGATAGCTGATTTGTCTCACCTGGCTTCATTGATACATACAGTTGGGTATCATCAGCATAGCAGTGAAAGTTAACAGAGTATTTTCTCATAACATTACCAAGGGGGATCATATAGATACAGAAGAGGATTGGACCTAGCACAGAGCCCTGAGGAACCCCGTAGCTTACTTTAGTGTACACAGAAGACTTATTATTCACGTGTACAAACTGGTACCTATCAGATAGGTAGGACTTAAACCAGTTTAGGGCACTCCCTGTGATTCCAAGTAATTCCTCTAATCTCTCTAGTAGAATATAGTGATCTATAGTGTCAAAAGCTGCACTAAGATCTAATAAAACCAGCACTGAGTTGTCCTTCATCTGAAGCCCAGAGTAGATCATTAGTTACTTTAACTAAAGCAGTCTCTGTGCTGTGTTGAGCTCTAAAACCTGACTGGAAGTCCTCGAACAGGCTGTTGTTTTGAAGGAAGTCACAGAGCTGAGCCGCCACAACTTTCTCAAGAATCTTTGAAATAAAAGGAAGATTAGATATAGGCCTGTAGTTTGCTAAAGTGCTGGAATCAAGAGTAGGTTTTTTGAGAAGGGGTTTGATTACAGCTACTTTAAAGGACTGTGGCACGTAGCCTATTGATAGGGATATATTTATTGTCTCCAACAAAGATGGGCAGACCAGGGGAACAACTTCTTTAAACAGCTTAGTTGGGATCGGATCTGAAAGGCAGGTCGATGGTTTGGAGGATGAAATAATAGAGTTAAGTTCCTGAAGTCCTATATGTGTGAAACAGTTTAGGTTAGGCCTATTTACATTTAATGGTACAGCAGGCCCAGGTGAAGGCAGGGAGTGGCTAATTTTATCTCTAATCTTGTGAATTTTATCGTTAAAAAAATGTCATAAAGTCCTCACAGCTGAGGGCTAGAGGAATCATGGGCTCAATAGAGCTCTGACTTTGTGTTAGCCTGGCTACAGTGCTGAAAAGGTACCTCGGATTATTTTAATTTTCTTCAATTAGTGAGGAGTAGTATGTAGATCGAGTATGTCGTAAGGCTGTCATGTATTTACTATGGCTTTCTTGCCAGAGTATTCATGACTCCTCTGTTTTATTGGAGCGTCACATTCTCTCTAATTTACGGGTTGTTTGTTTGAGTGTGCGAGTTTCAGAGCTAAACCACGGAGCTGTCCTCTGACGTTTAATAGTTTTTTCCCTCAATGGGGCAATTGAGTCCAAGGTGGATTTTAGTAGACTAGCAGAGCTATCGACAATCAGATCCAGTTGAGAGGGGTTATAATTAATATCATAGTTATGTATTGGATGGTGCACTGAGTTTAAGGCAGCAGGAATGGCCTCTTTAAATTTAGCCACAGCACTATTGGACAGATTTCTACTCGTAACTATTTTATTGTACAGTGCGAGATCCTCTAGGATAATGTTGAAAGATATTAAAAAGTGATCTGATAGCAGAGGATTTTCAGGGTAGACTTTTAGTTCATTAATATCAAGGCCATATGTTAGAACAAGATCAAGAGTATGATTTAAACGATGAGTAGCTTCATTAATAGTTTGAAAAAAGCCAACTGAGTCTATTAGGGACATAAAGGCTGAGCTCAGGCTATCACTATCTTTGTCCACATGGATATTAAAATCTCCTACTATCAGTATTTTATCAGAACTGAGGACTAAGTTTGATATAAACTCAGAGAATTCTGATAGAAATTCAGAATAAGGGCCTGGAGGACGGTAAATTATCGCAAATAAGACTGGCTGGCAGGTTTTTGATTCGGTATGAGATAAATTTAGAACCAGGCTTTCAAAGGAAGTGTAACTGGCCTTTGGTTTAGGATAGATTAGGAGAGAGGAATGATATATAGCTGCTATAGGAGTGGCTTCATTTAAACTAACATATTCATCTTGATACAGCCATGTTTCAGTTAAACAGAATAAATCAAAGTTATTTTCTGAGATAAGGTCATTTACTAGTAGAGATTTGGATCTCAGTGATCTTATGTTTTGGTAGTAATTTTTTTCAGATTTTTATAATTGATAGCTCTTTTATTTCATTTTATGTTAAAATCATTGTGAAATTTGGGTCGGGGGACAGACACCGTCTCCATGAAATAATATTCACCACCATCACAACAGTTGTCATGGCGATGAACACAGCTATCATAATAGCAATGGGAGGGAAACTGTCCTAAGATAGCGCAGAGGGGCATGGAGGACTCCACCTCTGTAACATGGTCTCATTCATGAGATGTCATAACAGTGACTGTGCCATGTTTTCTGATAGTAGAGTTGCTCCCGCCAAAGTAGGGTGGATTCCATCTCTTCCTATCAGGTTCCGTTTTCCCCAGAAGGATCTCCAATTATCAATGAAGCCCACCTCGTTTTCTGGACACCACCTCAATAGCCAGCGGTTAAATGATGACATGCGGCTATACATGTCATCACTGGTCAGATTTGGTAAGGGACCAGAGAAAATTACAGAGTCCGACATTGTTTTAGCATAAGCACAAACTGATTCAATGTTCACTTTGGTTGCTTCCGACTGACGACGTCGGGAGTCATTAGTACCAATATGGAGGACTATCCTATCAAACTTACGGTTACTCTTTGCCAGCAACTTTAGATTTGATTCTATGTCGCCCGCTCTGGCCCCTGGGATGCACCTCACAATGCCCGCTGACTTCGCTAGCTTCACGTTTCTCACTATGGAGTCGCCAATTATCAGAGTTTGTTCCCCGGTGAGTGTGTTGTCCTCACGGAGGGGGGAGAACCTGTTTGAGACGTGAACATGGTGGTGTCCCGAGCGGCTTTTTGACCTTCGACTATGCTTACCACGGACAGTAACCCAGTGATTGCTGGCCGGGGGGGAAGCTAAGCTCGAGCTAGCACGGTCCGCACCGGCTAGGTCCTGCTTGCTAGCTTCGGTTTTGGTTTCAGGGGTGCGGAACCGCTTCTCCAGATTGTTGATCCTCGCCTCCATATCTAACAGTGCGCTACACTTTATGCAACTACCATTGTCCCTAAAGGAGGACGAGGAGTAACTAAACATCTGACACACCGGGCAGGAGAGCGGAGGGGAGGAGAGAGAAGCCATAGGTGCTAAATTTAAGCTAAGCTAAGCTAAGCTAAGGACAAAAGGAAGTTTAAAGGAGATTACACTGCCTCTAAGAGGCGAGATTGCTTTTTACTTAACCTTCGTACGTTTAACTGTACGGTAAAAAATTAAAACAAGTGTTTTCAAGGATAAAATATCAATGACAACAAGTTTTTTTTTTTTTTTTTTTTTTTTTACCTTGTTTGCACATGCTGTTGAAGGTTAACACTACAAGAAGTGCAATCTTTTAACAGCAATGCATATTTTATTATTGCAATTAAATAAATGAATTTATTTCATTGCATAATTGTGACCATCACCAGCCCTCCCTAGGGAAGGGTAAATACTTTATTAAAGGGAGGATGTAAAAAAGAGAGAGGGCAGTGTTACACCGAGGTGGGGGGGGGGGGGAGTTAACAGGGAGGAGGGATACAAGATAGGAAAACGAATGGGTGGGGAATAATCAATAAGTTTCAAGTGATGTGATGTGAAATTGTGGTTGTGTATATTGTGCTTATTGTTGTGTTATCAAGCCAGTCTGGTGACCAGTGTGCGGCTTAGGAATAATGGTGGTGGCTGTGAGCAGAGGAGGAAGTGAGTGGAAGTTACATAAAACAGGTATTTGGGAACAACGTGTCTATGGTTGAGCCCAGTATGAGTGTTATCCCACAGCCCGAGGCCAGTGCGTCCATGACAAATGTGATTCCAAGAGCCGCTACTGCAAAACCCATAAGCCGCCCCCGGGCCCGAAGAAGCAGTCGGGCCAGCAGAAAGAGCGAGAGATCTAGGGGCCCCCGGCGACCACCCCACGGCCAAGCAGCCCCCCGAACGCCCCCAAGGTCCCAAGCCGAGAGGCTGCCATTGCCCCCCCCATACACACCCGAAAAGCCCCCAAGGAGCCAAGGACCCAGCGCACCACGCCACCGACTCCAACCCCCAACCCCCAGGCCCCCCAGCCCCCCACCCCCCCACCACCACCCACACCCCCGCGCCCAGCCCCCCGAGGGGAGGGCCCAGAGAGCCCCCCGCCCGAGACCCCAGCGGAGGAGCCAAAGCCCACGCCCAGCAGACGACCAGAGCCACGCCGAACGGGCAGCCGGCAATGACAACAAGTTTGATTAGCGTTAGCAGAACACAGTAGTAGAGCGCTGCAAGCAGCGGTAGAGCGTAAACAGGAAATGATCGATACGTCACCACTTCATACGGTCGCCCCGTGGCTCAGGTGGCTCACAAATGGACTGTGGACAGTTCATTTCTCTTACTTTTTTGGCATTGTTCCTCTTGGGTCCTTATCTTATGGGTCAACTGCTCAATGACATATATTTCATTCACAATTTTCAGCCAGTCATCTTGTGTTGGTGGATCTGGTTTGTACCATTTTCTCGAAATTGCTTTTTTACAAGCTGCTAACTAAATTTTCAACAAATATCTGTCTTCTTTTAACAAGACATTCCCTGTCATACTGCCAAAAGTATTTCACATGACTTAGATACGTCATAATCCAGAATTCTGACAATAACCAGGTGAACATCCTCCCAATTTTTTTTTAATTTTAGGGCAAAGCCAAAAGACATGAGAATGATCTACATTTGTTGCCCAACACTTTCTCCATCATGGCTGTGGTACTGACAGGTATCTGTGCTGGATTTTAGGTGTGATTAAAAAAATCTAATTAAGTTCTTCCAACAAAATAATCTCCAAGCATGTGATGACGTTGGTGACTGTTGTGTTCTCCAAATATCTAACCATTCATCTTCGAAAATATTCACTCCCAGTTCTCTTTCCCATTTTACCTTTACATAAGAAGTTGTATTCCCGCTTCTCTCCATTAGATTGAAATACATTGTAAATATTATTCTATATTTGTTTGAATTGTGTATTCCAATTATGGTTCTGATTATTCCGTTATTATCCAAATTTACATTATGCTTAATTTATTTGTCAAAATAGTCCCTTATTTGTAGATATCTGTACCTGATTGTTTCATTTAGATTTTTGTTTAATTTCCTGAAAACTCATAAAATTCCCATTTTTAATTGGGTACACATTGCTATTATTCCACTTGAAATCCATTGTTTAAATGTCTGGGCAAGAGAATCGAGGATGAAACGCCTATCATAGGCTATCCATTGTATTAGTCTAAGGTCTTTCTCCAGTCTATATTTTGTCCACGTATTTAACCATACTTAGTGCTTCTTCGCTGTCTCCAATAAGACTTTGAATTTCTTTTCTTTGCACAAATTGATTTAAATTTTTCCATTTTGATACATAGTTTTCATCACACCAACCAATTACAGGTCTAATTTGTGCCTCATAAAAATATTCCTTAAGGTTTGGCAGCGACAAGCCTCCCTTATCTTTCCCAGTCTGTGGTGTTTTAAATTTGATTCTTGGTTTGTGACCATTCCGTATATACCTTGAAATTATTTTATCCCATGTTCTAAATTGTTTCTCAGTTATCTCAATAGGTAGTGACTGGACCAGATAGAAGAAACGAGGGAGAATATTCATTTCTGTGGTCCCTATTTGCAAGCCAATGTCTAATGGAAGGACAGCCCACCTATCCATATCATTCCTAATTTCCTCATCCACTTTGGATGCTAATGCTAAAGCTGTAGCTCAAGGAAAAGATTGGTTTCATATGCAAGATTGCCGATCCCCCAAAATCAGGGAAATCTGTGCCATTTTTGGCTATTGTTAACTCCAGTTACCGACAGAGACACTGGACTCGAGTCAATGAATATGAGTAATGTTCATGATGTGTTTGATGATTCTGATGATGAGGCCGCACTGTAATCTTTTGCAATAAAAGTGTTTTTGCTTGTAGTAATATCCAACATAATCATGGATGTAGGCTTTGCTGAATGTAGTTGCAAATGGTAATGGTAAGTAGAGATTTTGACGTTTGATGATTCATGATAATGATTACGTTTTTAGGGTTTTTGCTTATTTCCTCTATTTTGTTGCTCTATCTTTTAGAGATGTCTGTATCTCGCAAAAAAAGCATATATCCATTGTGTGACAATAACGGTGCTATTGTTTAATCCTGTAGGACAGTGAGGCCATTGGGCTAACAGCTGCTCTAAAGTTTCAGTTGGAAACTAAAAAGACAACCCTCCCCCAGCTTGGGATCAAGGTGTCCTCTGTACCTGCTTGTAGCTTGAGCCTTATGTACAATCCTCCACTGGAGGTCTGCCGTCCTTATCTCTATTGGAGACTTGTACAGGTCCCGCCAGCTACCTTTCGGGGAAGAGCGTGGGCCAAAAAACCCGGTCCACTTCAACTCCCCAAGCCCTGCTAACGATCCTATGTTTATCACCTTGACGCAAAGTGGATAAAATACACTCTTTCCCTGTGCACCCAGCCCTCTGAAGTTTGGCTGTCAAGCTGGCAGACTGCAACAGCTGTGATTTTATAAAGGTGTTGTGAAATAATGGCTGACCAAATAGCCACATCCCAGGGTAAGGATGCCCACTTCGCTCAGCTTTCACCATGCTCCAGACTTTCAATACCGATCCGTAGAAAGGGGATGCTTTCTATGGATTGAGCAAAAAAAAGTTGTTTATCCAGACACCACCCTGTCACTTTTCTCAGCAACAGGCGAGCCGCGTCGTGCCAAGTTGGACCCAAGTCATACAACTGACTTTGAGCAGTTTTGAATTGGAAAAAAGCTACTTTGGATTGTAGATCCACCAGATTTTGACCTCCCTCTGCCAGCGGCAGGTAAAGAATAGAGGAGCGAATCCAGATCAAATGTCTTTTTGAATTTCCTGCTATGTTCTCTAGCTAGTGAGCGGGCTGCGGGATAACACTACAGGGAGGATGACAGCACTAGAGGCGATAAATAAACTTTCTTTTGAGGAAAAATGACAGCTTTCAAAAGATGGGAGACCAACACCTGAGATACCAGACTTTCAGCAAAGGAAAGGTCAGAAAATTGTTCGTACTTTCCACAGTGAATGGTACAAAAGGAAGGATTGGCTTTGTGGATGTGCCTCACTGAACCGGTTGTTCTGAGTTGTTATTGTTGTCATCCGTGTTTTTGTGTGGTTTACCCTGTTGCTGGGTATGATGCAGTCTGCAAAAATTTGTGATTGGTTGTTAGAGAAAAAAAAGAAAATAAATAAAAGCGCTCTGTGCCCCTAGTAATGAATGTAATGAATGGAGAAGAAAATCAGTGGATCATACTTGGACTGCATTAACAAATGTGTAATTATGAAATTAATTCATTTCAGCAAAATTAAATTAATGTACACAGCTTAAGCACTGTTACCTGCTGTGATCAAAGCGAGGCCGGAGATTACAACACACAGAGAAGGGAGCAAACAAATCGCACAGCAAAACAAGGCTGCTATTAGGTTACAGGTTAATTCTGAGTGAGAATTTCAGAATCAGAATAGTTTTATTGCTAGTTAGAGTTTAAAACAATACAACTTGGTGGATGGTGTGAAAAAACTAAAACAAACCAGAAACACAATAATAATAATAATAAATGTAAGTCGGTAGCATCTTATTAAATCACTGTCGTTAAACAGCTGTCCTCTCAGTCTTTCTCTCTTTTTCTGTTTGTTTAAGACACTTTTAGGCTTATTAAAAGTCCTCCTCACTACTCCTAACTTTTATTTTAACAAGGAAAAATTCTAAGAAAAATCTTAAAATGCAAGGAATTCTAAGATTTTTCTAAGAGTGACATCACTAAGAGCTACTTTTAGCCCTAGGATGCTTTGTGAATATGGGCACTGTCCACCTCATTTGATTGATCACTTTGTGTTTCTTGTAGAAATAAAATGTCAATCTTTATTTGTGAGATAATCTCCTTGACCAGTGCCCTTTTATTTATATCCCTCCCTCCCCTCAAATTGATAGATCCAAGAAAGCTATTCATCATAAGAGGATTGGAAAGTAGGACCGAGTGAAAAGAAAATTGTGTAACACAGTACATAGTGACCAACACCCAGTGATACATTGTCTTATCTTGTTTATTTGGTCTTTCTACTTGCTTTGCCTGTAGAAACCGTTCTCAATGCTGTAATATACTTCATTAGACAAAAGCGCTTTTGTTTGTCAAGTAAATCAAGACCAACTGATTTCTTTAACACCTCCAAAACTATTACAGATTTGTAAAAAGTAAGATTAAAAAAAGAATTTATCGCTTCCAAAGTATAAAGATTTGTGCTTTTATTTTTAACTTCTTCACTAACGGATGCACCATCAGACTTAGTCTGAGCCCTCATCCTGTCCTTCGAATACCTTCAACAGCTAGTGTTAAAGCCTCAAATTCTCACAGTTTCAGGATATGTTAGAGAGCAGATTAGGGCCAACGTTTCACAGTTTTGATTAACTTCACATAAGATGACGATGCAGCTGGGAGTGCAAAGAACTGAACGTCTGTCCAACGCCCCGATGACTATCGGAGAAGTTAGGGACCGTCGAAAAAGTGCAATACGGCTCATTTCAATTCAATTCAACTTTATTTATATATTGCAAATTACAACAGTCACCTCAAAGCTCTTAACAAAATATAGAGTCCATAATAAGAAAGATATAACCCAACAAGATCCTGAACAAGCATTTAGCGACAGCGGGAAGAAAAAAACTTCCTCTTTTTTATAGGAAGAAATCTCCAGCGGAACCAGGTTCAAGGTGGCAGCCGTCCGCTTCGACTGGTTGGGTTAGTGAACAGAAGTGCAAACAGAATAGGATAGAAGGATAGTCCATCCGAGTGTCCCAGACAAGTTGAGCCATGAACCAATTATCAGTTAGGTTAACATTAAATGTCTCATGACATTCTCCATACTCTGAAATGCTACCACTACAGTCAAGGCGTCATCTTGTACGGGTCTCACGTAATGCTATATTGGGTGGACATCAGTGTGAAGCAGTGTGAGTAGTATGATGGTTTATGCAATATACCATCTGAAATGTATTTAATATTCTCTGGCCAATGTAAATGTAATGGTTCCTCAGGTGACAATGAAATAATGTAGATGATAAACAAAATATTCTTGCTTACCAAAATAACCAAGTCTTCACCAATGAAACCACTTTCAATAACTTTTATTCACCCTCCAAATCGAGCTGTACTATCCAACAAATCAAACTAAAGACAAACCTTGCAAAAAGCAGATCTGTACACGTTAAATGCTTATGGGCACAGGAGCTCCAAACCCATTTAAATAATCAGGCATGACTTTTATCCATGAGAACATTTATCACTTAGTCCAATGGCTGCAGAACACAAGTGAATGACTAATGAGGCAGAATGAAGCAAACAAAAAGCAAATACAGTTGTGTTCCCTTTATATTTCTTTCTCTCCAGTGTTGTAGAAAATACACTCAAATATTTTATTTACATATATATGAACTAAACTCAATCATGCTTGTCAAGGGGAGTTGAAGGCTTGCTGTTTCTTAGTATGGCAGGGTAAGAAATTACTTTTAAAGCTTATGAAACAGACAAGAGCAGAAGGATCATGTGGAAGTTGAGATGCACACAGGCCAACTACACACTAAATGGCTGTAGTATACTCTTGGACAGATTTTTCCAGATTAATGTAGGTTTTTTATTATCTTACAGCAAACTCTCTTCTCAAACTACCAGCTGTCCCATAAATTTAGTTCACCAATAAATGTCCAAACATACCATTCCTGAGATACAATATTGAAGCATTATTGACGTGACAACCATTATGTATTTTTCCGTTAGACTTTTAAACATCCCTGTCCTTCAATTAATCAACATAAAGCTGCCTTATTGCTAGGGTCACAGTGAATTAGTTTGAATCAGAGTACCAGTAAATAAAAAGTACATGGAGTTTGTCCCTTAGAATTATCATTTAAATTCTCACACTGATTATTCAGCCACTTACAGGCCGAGTCCCACAGTACCTTGAAAGTGCAACATGATTTAATTAACTGAAACACATGAAGGATCTCTTAAGAAAGCCATTACAGGACTCAGATCAACAATAACAGTAGTCACTGAAAGAATTGTCAAATGTCCTCAGTTTTGGGATATACCAAATTAAACCTCATATCCTTTGACAGAGACAGTCAATGTCAAAATCTCCAAATAAGATCCAATTCATCTTTAAATTTAGATAACCATTTCCTGCAAAGAGTTTTCAGAGCCACTCAATCAAAATGATTTATAGTTTCCAAGGGCTACAGTGTCTTAGTTTGAGGCAAAGGACAATACCTGCAAAAAGTAATAGTCAGCTTTTAGAAACTAATAATGAATTAGTAAAGGTACACGCCTTCAAAAGAAAAAGGGGGGACAGAGTACAAGATTCACTTACAAACTGAATGATGATGTATCTCTTCAAGTTCATGACAGAAAGACTTTTAAATAAAATGCATTTTATGATGTGAAACCACAGCTCTTCCTTAGTGAGTTGAGGGAAATAAATGAAAGCAGAGCACGAAGGCTGCTGTTTGATTCTTAGAGAGGTAAGTGTCCCAGGCTCCAGGAGGCTGGGAAAATTAGTCCGGCGATCCACCAAGGAACATTGCTTTATCCAATACTTCAGGTTTGAAATAAAACGACCCACAGATTAATACACTGAGAGGCTAACCTGATGTGTCTACGTAGTATCCCAGGAGTTGCCCATCTTTCCAGGAGTAGGGTGATTTTCAGTTAGAGTTCAAAACCCCAGAGCACAAAAATTAAATAGTATAAGGGCGAAAAACATTGGCCAAATCTTTATTTAGTGACAATATAAATTTTCTTTCACAAAAAAAAAAAAAAAACAAAACACCACAAATACCGCCTCCTTGTTTTTTTTGTGTTTCTTTCATGAACAAGAACAAGAGGAAGGTTCCCTTAATTTGGAAGCAGTGTGAGGTTCTCCTAGATAATGCCAGCAAACAATATTTAATTTCTTTGTTCAAAAAAATTAAGAAAAGCACAACTGAAAAAAAAAATACTGAAACAAACAATCTTCTTCCAGTGGGGTATGTGCCCATGGGTTGAACCAGGTCTAGGTTCGAAGACCCTGGCAGGTTAGAGGAACAGGGAGTGGACACGTCCTGCATTCAGAGGCCCTCCACCCAAACACCCAGGCCTCGCTCTGCCAGTGTACGGTTGACTGAAATCACCTGCAAGGAGGACACAAAGGATGAACATTTAAATATCTAAATGAGCTTCAAGGGAAACCGCATACACCTGGATTAAAACTGAATTTACCTGATGATGTGGACAATTTGAGAACCCTCTTTTTACATATTTGGAACTACGGTATGAACTGTGACCTGTGCTTACAGTGCTGGTCACCTGTTTGGCAAGAGCGTCCCATGCACAGGCTGGGTCTGGCAGCAGCAGCACATTTGATAACACCTCCTCAAGATCAGTGAATTCAGTCCTAAATCTATAAAAGACTGTAAAATCTGTAAAAGACTAAGCTAAAGCAGATGCGTAGTGAACTCCAAACACATCTGGTGAAGCTACAGGCCTCGGGGGCTTGTTTGTTTCCGACTCAGACTACCAGCTCCTTGTCCTTGCCCATCTCATTTTCACACACAAAAAAAAACACCACAACAGAATTTTTTTGGCTAACAGATGTCTAAAGCTGAAGCAACCAAATGTCATTTTGTTTTTGCAGATGGATAAAAAATAGATTAAAGTTTGCTGTTCTCATGAAGAAAGTAGAAGGTTTGACTTCAGTCATCAAATTAAGTTTTAATATCAAATACTATGATAACTTTGCTCAATAGGGGTGTGAAATTGTGTTGCTATGATGAACAGAGATTTTCAGAGAAAAGTTGCAAAGAAGGCAGGGCCCCCCACCCCCTCAAGATTATTCTGAACAGATATGCAAAAGACATTTACAACATTCCACATGCAAAGTCCTCAAACACCTCACCTCGTCTCCGGCCATATTCCACAAGTGGACAAGAGGAAGGCCTGTGTGGTTATCATAGTTTGAAACCTTTGTGGGAAAACAAAGAAAAATATAGTAAGCTTCAGCTTAGCAATTGAGTGTTTGATATTGAAATAAAAGTTATCATAAGGGTGTGCGATCTGACGATATTAGATCCTTAAGGATTAAAACATGACAATGATCTGCCAAATGATGGAGATCCGAGAACCGTCCGTAGTGCACAATTTATCCTTGTGGTGCGTGTCTGTGCCATATGTCTGTGTGACATACACAACACATCCAAAGGTTTCTCTCCCAAATCACATTTACTCGTCAGGCTCATGTTAGTACTACAGGCACACCAAATAATTAATCAGAGCTCAATCAGCACAGCAAGTAAGCTTCGCTAATACTCCCTCCCACTGCAAGCACCTGTGCTGCTTCCTCTATGCTAGCTGCTGCCTCTCAGAGGCTCCGTGCAGATGTCCGGCTATCCTCTGTTAAACTCAATCAGTTCTGAGTGTTGGAAGCACAAATAAAGTTTGAGCAAACAGTGCATTTATTTCTCTTCTCTAATTAACGCTCAGTCTCTCCACAGCAGCAGATGAAAGTGGCATACTCCTTGAATAAGCCTACATTCTAAGTATATTCAGAGCGAACTCATCCTTTAGTAACTCCGTAAGTTGATCATTTAAACCTTAAAGTGGCACCATCTATGATAAGTGCTGAAAACGTACAGCTGGAGAAAGTGTGATCAACCCTCCCAGCGCTGCTTCCAGCTCCGCAAACACACAGTTTCACCGGTCATCTTGTCACTGGAGCGATGAATTGATGGAGCGACGAAACAGCGCAACAATGATCACGGGACTCTTCATATTTTTCCCCATGACCCAGTTTATATAGCCTATTGCCATTTTGAGGAAAAATATTGATCCCTATCACCCAGGCCTAATGTAGCCAAAGAAGTAATGTTTTATCTTGTAAAGGATATTATTGTCTTAACTGTGGGAAATGAGGGGTTCAAAAGACTACTTTAAGTAGGATTTTATTAACATAGGTGTGTTACCTCAAAAACAACTCAAAATCAATAGATCGATATGCTGCCTTGTTATGTCGCAAGTAAGAATGTCACGGTATTGAGGATATCACGTTACCGTGGTATTAAAAATGCCTCCATATCATCATGATTATGTCACGGTATAAAATAATGAGCCGTTGCGCTTAAAATTAAGTCATTGGTTGACCATAGCGGACCTTTTCAGAATAAACTACAAGTACCATAATGCATTGCGGCGCCGTCATAAGTTACAGGTGGTTCAATTCATTTAGCTGTGTGTGTGAGAGAGAGAGAGAAAGAGAGTGTTTTATAATCTATGTATTGTGGGTGGGTGAGTTTTATTGTATTGACTGTATTCCACCGTAATATAGAAAGGCCCAACCAGGGACAGGAGTATGTGCATCACATCAGCTGCACACTTAATTTGTATCTATGTTTAACTGTATTGTCCCTGTCAAATAAATAAATAAATGTTGACAGCGAGGTTACTTCTTGTCCTAACCTCAAATGTTGCCATGTTCATCTTTCTCTAGAAAAACCTCAAATTAAGTTAAACACAGAATAAGGAAGTTTGCACTACTTTGATTTCTTTGGCTGTTTAATTTTTTTATTTATTGTTACTAGGCTGTTTCTATACCTGTGTTGGCTTTAAGAGTGTTCCTGGCTCGATTTGAATTTGTGCTCTTTAAAAAAATCTGTATCCGTTAGTAAGCAGTATTCAATCATGTCATTAATGTAAAATTATGACATACTGTCAAAATGGTGAACAATGGTTAACATTTTTTAATGGTCATTATTCTTTTTATTGTTAGCATTGCTGTAAACTGTGTGCATCGTACCGTGAGGCTAATGCCGTGATAATACCTAACCGTGAGGTTTAGATATTGTTATATTCCTAGTAGCAAGTGTTGCTACACCACTTTTGCTAAGCAAAGTAAAAAGACTGACTAAAATAACTTGTCAGCCTTTTTGTTTGATGCTAATTGTACTTGGAACCAGTTTGATAAATTACTTGCATACATTTTAAAAAATGCTTGAAAATTACCCTGACTTAAATTATCTTTTGTCACTTTTTTCCATTTAGGGCGATGATTATAAGTAAGTGAACTGGTTTGTTTTATTGGTAAATAACCTAAATAATCTTACAAAGAAAAAATTGTGATAATATTATTCGATATCGCCCACCCCTGACCTCCAATTTCCGCTGGATAAGGGTTCGCTGCGTTATGTCTCCGCCATGGCAGCAGAGCTGATAGGTGTTCATTCACATCACCAAAATGTCATAATGGGCGGGGCCAGGCCCAGAGTCAACAGGTTTTCAGAGGTCATTGACGACACCACGGACGAGGAGAAGCTCTTCCTTGAGGAGGAGAACCACAAAATAATTCACGCATCCTTTTTATAAGGATAATCATAAGAAAGATAATGCATGGAATTCCATATCGGCAGCTGTGGGTGTGGATGGTGAGTTAATAATAATTGTCTTCAGTAGTGATGTAATGCAAATTGTACAGAAAAATACATATTTTGCAGGTATTTTAGGTGATAATATACAGTTCCATGATGTGTAATTTAAACATACCTGTATTTATCATGTTACTTGACATTAGTTAAAGTGAATGAAGTAACAGAAATTCAACTGCTTTGCTAAGTTTTAAGTTTGTTTTATAAAGTGGTTTCTGTGGGGGAATGTCTTGTAATTTTGTACCTTTGTCTTGACCTCTTCACAGGAGGTGTTACTTAACCTGTTTATCTGTTTGTTGTTGCGTTTATAACACATGCCTTTAACTGCATTCTCATGCGATTATGTAAATATTGCGAGAACTCCTCTGCCTTGTGACGTCAGTCGTGCGATCGGACTGCCCCGTGGTGCACTTAAAATGCAATCGGTGGGGATTGCCAGACAGCGGCGCAAATCCTGATCGGAGACGTAACGTAGCGGAGACGTATCCCGTGGAAGTTCAGTGTGAGTTATCACCTGTGCTAGCAAGGCTACGCCTCTGGTCATCTCTTCCAGTGCTGATGTTGCCTCTGTTGAAAAACGATCCTCCCCTGAAAAGAGAAAAAAATAATGGACATTTGTAAGAACAAGACAATTAGCACCTGCAGATGTTACAAAAGACGATAGGAGCTTAACAGACTTTCTTTAGCTTAAAGGCTAGAAGAATAAAAGAAGTAACCTGGGAGTGGTGCGATGTTGTCAAGCAATACTTCAGCACCCTGGAACGGTAGCGTTACAAAGTCAGACCTAGAAGACAAACGGAAGTAATCTGTTTCAGCAACTAATTGTGTTTTCTTTTCAGTTTCAAAATCAACAAGGACCAGCTGGCTTTTTAAAATGTCTTTCAATGTGGGAACTTTCTGAGAGGTGTTATTTACTGATTTAACCATTCAAGTTTGTCGCTATAAACAATGTGTGGTGGGGGCACTAATGAGCAGGACATGAAGTAGGAGATTTTTTTTAATTTTGTATATTTTCTTCATCACCGTAGTGAAATTGTTTCTCTGCATTTTCCCCGAGGGGTATCAGTGAGCAGCCATTGCAGGTGATCAGGGGAGCAGATGGATTGGGGTTAAGGCAGCTTCAGGTAGACTGACATGAGCAGTGCCCAACTGTGTGTGTGTGTGTGTACCGTAACGTGCATACAACTCCGAGCAAAGATATATACATGTAGAAGGTATTACATTTGTCAGTGACTAATTCCGTTGCACCCTTATTTCAGTGCATTCATAGAAAAACAACAGCATATCTTGGCTCAAATAGTTTGGAGTGACTCACAACTATCTAGTGGTCGAAAATTGTATATTCAGAGACTTGATGGCAAGGGAATATTCATTAGTTTGTCAACTCAATTAAGGCATCATTGAATTGAAAGCTCCTTTTTTGGGAACATATCTGTACAAACTTCACAGTGATTGTCTCAGACGTCAGGGAATTAGTAATAGAGAATCAGTATTAGACCATTTTAGTAGGCTCTCTAATTCTCACCTTATCTGTCGCAGTGAGTCGATCTTGACTCTGTCGTAGCCGCCATAATCCACATATCTAATCTCCACCTCATTTGTGTCTTTGTAGAAAGTGATAACCTGAGCTCTCCACCAGGCTCCTTCCACCGCTGGAGCTGCACAGATCACTCCGACTGCACAGCAGAAAAGAGATGTCTGAGCAGAGCTCATGAATCCCCCCCTTAACCAATACCCTCATATGGTTCTCTTCTAGCAATGCAATTACAGATTACGAAAAACAAACAGTTAAGGTAATCAGTTTATGCCTCTAAAATAAGTGACTATATTTGTCAGGCTTGTTTATGCACAAAGTGTTGTTCATCTGGGTTGATCTGTCAGTAAGTGCAGAGACACAGCAGTGGGTCACCTTCAGCTGGGGAAGGCAGAGCAGGAGTGCCCGGCTGAGAGTAACACATAAACATCTGCTGGTCAAGGCTACGTAGAGCATGATAGGTGGGGTGGGTATGCTGCTGGACAAAGACGTGACCAGCCGACACAATGTTCACCACGATCACCTCCACAGTTACTCCGCTGGGCAGCAGCAGCTGAGGAGGCAAATGCAGAACAACAATAAAGACCTTCACCCCAAAAGCTGGAAAAATCTGCAGATTAACAATGACTTCTACACAAAACCTCATACAGACAATGATCTGATAAACCTGTTAGCCAGCATGTAAAGACAATATTCAGGAATTAATTTAATCACAGGATCTTCAATTCAAATCAAATAATGAATTCATTTTGGTGATCATTAAATTTAATAATTTAATATTAATTTATTGGAAAAAATCATGCAGATGATTTAGGCTTTGATCTAAAACCAGTGCGTATCCCTTAAAAGGCTAATAACTGGGTCACTCAAGGAGCTGCTAAACAAATCACTAATAACTACCTGAACAAATTTGTGTAAAATAAAAATAGATTTTGCGTTAGTGAATTTTAAACATCTTTATAGCCAAGCTTTACCAAATTTTCCTATTGTGCGAACAATGATGTACTCTTATCTTTTCAAAAACCATCAAAAGACAAATCGTGGATTGAGAAATTAGATCTTTGTCACCACAAAACTTCTATAATACTGGTAATATCAAGAAGTTGAGTGGAAGAGAACAGTAATCTATTAAATACCTAATTACTAATACTAACAATGACTGCAGCCATAACATTTGTATTGATATTTTCACAACAGTGCATCCTTACCCAGGACGTTATGGGAAGTGATGGCAGTGTAAGCGGCGGCGGTGGAGGTGCATATAGATTTGTCAAGTCCAGGTCTTTGAATTTTTTTCCAATCAGTAAGAGGGCCTTGTCCACCTGCTGCTGTGTACCTGCACATAGACCAAAACAAGAGTAACATTAAATGCACACGATTCTCAGTGAGAGGCTCATCTCGTGTCTTACTCACCCTCTATGTGACAGATTTGGAACTCCTGTGTGTAAGGCAGAGTGAAGATGTAGATCTTTGCCCCCGAATTCTGCTTCAGTAAACTGACGTACCTCCCCTGCTTCCCAATAAGGCGCCCTACAAGATGCTGATACAGAGAAGACAGTGACATATAAAACGGTTGTTTCTACTTTTGCCAAATAAAACCCCAAAAACCACACAGAACACTGGGGTCTTTGGTAAAACTGAAAAATACCACCATATTTGCTTCTTAAGTTTAAAACACAATTTCTGTACTCGATTCAACAAAAAATATAGCTAACCTACAACCTTTAATATTTTTTTTTCAAACCCAGTGTGTTACTTTGCTTTTTAACTGTAAACAAAATATATTCAGTCAGCTTTGTTCAGTAAAATCCTGGAAACTATATACAATCATGCAACCTGCCTTTGCACTTCAGACAAAATGTTACTTTACAAATGTTTAGGTGTAATTAAATATGTGCCTTTATTTGCACTTTTAGACCTCATCAATCAACTGAAGCAGAATGCTGTAGCAGTACCTCCTAGTTGGAGAAGTGCTCAAACAGCTGTGTGATACACATGGATCAAAGTTTTGAAAGTCTCTAATCAGCCTTCTCCCTTTTAATAAATAATATTTTCACCAAAGCTTCAGTAATTTTAGGATTTTACCCTAGAAAATAATTAATACAAATAATACATTTTTAGGTAAAACATTGATATATATAAGTTTCGAGAAGCCCTCCAATGCCAAGCTCATGTTTATCAAAATGACCCCATGACCCTTTATGTCACAAGCACAATCAAAAAAACACGCACTTCCCTTTACTTGAAGCAGTGTGCTGGATCAAAAAAGGTCCAAAGTAGCTATGAAGAAACGAAGGTCCGCTGCATAGTTTGCTCCCAAATTCAGTTTTTAATAAAACACCAAAAGAAGTGATGTTTCGGGCTGACCGCCCTTCATCAGACATAGCTTTATGTCACAAGCCCATGCAAAAAGCTCCATCGAAGTAGAATTTGCTTCTCGGACACACTTTAATCTGTTCAGATAAAGCCAGACGAAGCTGACTTTTGGGGGAAATAAATCCTAGACCGGTTCTAATTCGCTCTAAAGAGCCAAAAAGACGCTTTGTCAGGTTCTCAGTGAAAATTGCAAACGTGCAGATATGCTATTAGACTTGTTTTTTTTTTTTAGCTTGAAAACACCAAAATAATTACTAATTCAAAATTGTTTTGCTTACTTTTGGTAGTTGAACTTAGTCTTGTTAAAATTAGGTGTCACAACTCACCTTTGGCACCTCAATCTCCCAGACAATAAGCTCAGAGGTGGAAGACGCATGGTTACTCTGGCTTTCTCCAGCACCCATTGTGCAACCACTGTCAACAGAGTCCATGCTGTTCACGTCAGAACCTGATGACGAAAAAATAATGATATAACCCTTTAGCCACCTAGATACCACAGTCTCAATCCAAAGACAAGCCTGGGTTTCCCCATTGTTTGCAGCCATGAGAGGTCCTCACTTTAGCAACTATAGGTACATGGCTTTAACAACAGAATGTAGCTTAAATGCAGTTCTACTTTGGTATAGAACAAGATGAAAATAGTGCACTTTAGAATTAAAAGCACTGTATATTTGTGCACTTCTTGCAGGCACAAATATCATTACGTAATATGTATGCATCATGTATTATCGCCTCCTGCTTAAGAGAGGTAATTCGGTGTATCAGATTTTCTCCAACACTTAAACACATGGTGCTTTAGATGTACACTCTCTTTACTGTTCATACCAAAGGAGATCTGTGTGTTTTATGTCAGGAGATATGCTATCCACAGCTTAGTAGCTTACCATCATGTTTTTTTTTTTTTACTAATTACAAGATTACAATTTCATTTAGCAGATGCCTATATCCAAAGTGACGTACAACAGGAGCAGTTAGGGTTAAGGGAAATTCTCAAAATACCATATTGATGGTCCAGGTTAGTTTCAAACCGGTGATTCTCCAATTACAAGCTAGCTTCCTTAACGGTGACGCCACCACCACCAAATGTAGTATGGAATTTTCACTGTTTTTTTTAGCAACACTACTTTCTGTAGTACAATGGTGTTCAACTGATGCCCACAAGGGTTTAGTATGTTCCAATGCTGTTTTTATGCTAACAGAGGGGGTTTGGAATTAATCCATAAAATTTGGAAGACCTGTAGGAATTTGTAGCACCAAAGCTTGAAAAACTATCCAAGGTAGTTGTTACCATTTCTTGTTCCCTGAAAAAGACCTTTATATGAAACTGTGATAAGTCAATTTTTTAAGTTATGAGTAACCTTACCTATTTTAAAAACCTCTGACCTGATTTAAATGACCAGGATAGTTATCAGACTTCTGCAGAGCTTGATGATGAGTTCATCATTTGAATCAGGTGTGTTGGAAGAGGGAAACATCTAAAAGATGCTGGATAGTGGTTCTTGAGGACCAGGATTGGCCACCCCTGCACTAGACTGATATGCTGCCTTGTTATGTAGCAAGTGTTGCTAATGTTAATGCTACACCACTTTAGTTAAACAAAGTAAAAAGACTGTCTGACTAAAATAACTTGTCAGCATTTTTGTTTGATGTTAATTATACTAGGAACCAGTTTGATAAATTGCTTACAAAATTTTTTTAAAAATGATAATTACCTTGTCCTAAATGATCTTTTATTTATTTTTTTCCCCGTTTAGGGTGATGATTTTAAGTAGGTGATTTGGTTTGTTTTATTGGTCATAACTTTAAAATAGTCCAAATGATTTGAATGAAAAAAATCATGAGAAAATCATGATCGTGATTTCACAAATAAAAAATCGTGATATGACATTTTCCCATATCGCCCACCCCAAGATATCTGGTATTGCACTGACCTAGCCGTGACTACAAATGACTTGGTTTGATTTAAGGCTGCAATAATTAGTCAACATAATCGATAATGTTGACTGCAAAAATTTGTCGACGCAAATTTTGTATCATCAATGCATTGTTTAATCTTGTAAATTAATGATCAAATCTAGCCTGCAGCCACTTACTGCTTTCTGTCTGCTGCAATACCTTACATTGACTGCTAGGGGCAGTGTTGCACCACCAACTTTGTGCAAATACACAACGAAGAAGAATGGCAGCGAGAGGAAAACACTGAAGCTTTTTTACTCTTTGTTTACTACTTTGTTCAAGACAACTTACATTTTGTTTGTGATATTTAATTCATTCATGATTTTATTGTGATTTCAATGATGATTTGTGTGTTAAATTTAACAACTACACTAGAGCCCTATAAAATCCACGTTAACTGAATCTAACAATGAAAATGTAATTCACTGTTGAACACGGAAATTGATAGAACTGGGTTGAAACGCCGTCACCGTGAGGAAAAGGACGTTTTGTTTTTTTTTTTTTTTAATGGGGAAATGCTTTGGGGACGGCTTGTTATGGTGCACTGCCAGCCCCCCTCACGTCCTGGCCACTTCAAACACAGTCTGAACCGCACTAAACACCATCTAAACTGTCAAAAAACTACGCAAATCATCACTGACTCCTAAATCAGACCCGACCAGTACCAGCTTAAATTTAATCTCATCAGAGATACAGAAGACCTGTGGATAAAGTTGTTCTGTAGTTGTGGACCATTGATGCTGGGATTGTAGAGTCTGAGACATCGTAGGTTAATGATAACTTTGTCCATTTATTTTAGTTTCATATTACGGTCTGGAATGATGTCATCAGTATAATTTAAATTAGGTTAATTTAAATTAAGTTGATCAAAACTTCATAGGTAGACATTCACAGTCAGCAAGCTACCTCAAGTATAAACGTTACAGTGGGAACTTCCGGTTTACAAAATAAAAGTCCGTTGGAGCAACGTTATTAGAATGTTACATTCGAACAACATCTCATCAGAGCTACAGAAGATAGTATAAATTACCCTAATTTAAATGATCCTAAGTTGATCAAAACCTAATCATTAAACTTGATCAGATTCAGTAAAAAATTGATCGCTGAGAGGAAATTGGGTGACATTAATGCTGTTCTCATATCTTTATATGACAAATAATTAAAAAGGAGCAGTCAGAATAATCCATGTCACTACAATTTATATCTACCTTTAAATTGTATCTTACTTTATTTTTCACATACATTTTTTGTTTGAGTTTTTTTATTTATTAGTATTTATTTTGTTTTCAATCAAAAAATGTATTAATATTTCTAAAAAAATGAATGTAGAAAACAGAATTTGGAAAAAAATAAAACGCATATGCATTTAAATGTGTAAACCATTTAAAAAAAAAAAAAAAAAAATCACAAATCAAATCGCAATATCTGTCAGAAAAATTGCCTAAACTACACTACAAATACATGTTTTATGTCATTGTTTTATTCCTCTGTGTAAAACATGCTGTCACAGTACAACAGGGACATGTTCACAGGTGGAAGGATTTAAGCAGGTGTTAAAATAACAGTCCAAAATATGTGCTTCAAAACTAATCAAAAAAATGATGAATAGATTTGTTGTCTACAAAAATAATCCTTATTAAGCTCTAGCTTAATTCACGTTCAGATTTTCAGGGAGAAAAAAGTAATAGATTTGCTTCCTTGGAAAAGAAGTATTCATTTAAAAGACGTTGTTATTAGGGTGTACTGAGCTGATATCGATATCGGATATCGGTCCAATATCAGTCAGAAAACCAATATTGAATTTTATCAAACTGCATCTAAAATCTCCGATATAAGCACTCCGATAAGTTTTTGTCCCCGCCCTCAATTGTTCCCACCATATACTGACAGCAATTTAAGTTCACTTCAGTTATTTTTTACTGACTAGGAATGTAACGATTCACTCAACTCCCGATACAATTCGATTCACGATACGATTCTCTCACGATTTAGTTTACAAAACGGGACTGTAGACAAATGATGACTGAAAATATTCATTAATTTTTTTTGGGAAGAAAATATTGTTCTATTTTCCTTTAATATTTCA
The DNA here is from genome assembly GCF_900634775.1 of Gouania willdenowi. Lineage (NCBI taxonomy): Eukaryota > Metazoa > Chordata > Actinopteri > Blenniiformes > Gobiesocidae > Gouania > Gouania willdenowi. Next base: position 32,339,008 of record NC_041056.1, read on the forward strand.
TTGTCAAAATAATCCCTTGATAAACTAATCAAAACAATGCAATTTAACTAAAAATAAATCCTGAATGAAATAAAGGAATAATACAAACAAAGAAGTCTACTATAGAACCAGAATTTGAATTAATAAACAATGCAAAACTGCATAATAGTTCCTTTTCTTTTTAAAAGTACAACTGAAAATGTATTTTGTGCCTCAACAATTGGACTTTAAAAAAAGTCAGTTAGCATGCAGTTATTCTAGCAGTGAAGAAATGCTATGCGCTAACAGATAGAGCTCATAGAATAATGTGACTTTTAAAAAAAGTACTGCGATTCAATTTTCAGAGTATCGATATGAACCGTGATACCTATGAATTGATTAACTGCCTTACGATTAATCGTTACATCCCTACTGACTATTGTTCTCTGTTTGAGTAACAGCACTTGATCAAGCTTTTCTAACCTTCCACACTACAAAATAAGCAATAAAAGTATGTATAATTTGTGCTGATAGCGAATCGATATCGGCCATTACTCAAGGCTGCAATATCGGTATTGTATCGGAAGTGAAAAAGTTGTATCGTGACATTCCTAGTTGTTATCTAGCCCAATACATTAGGTGGAACAGAGCTGCTTATGTGTTCCATTAATATTGCCATAACAATATATAGCAAAAAAGTAATCATGCTGTTAATCGTGATTCCAACTTTTAATTGTTTTTTAAACTGATAAGTTGGTATTCCCAGGATGTGTTTCAGATGGTTATTAAATGCACACATTTCCATATTAATGGAATTGGGGACAGAATCGACCAATAAAACGGAATCCACTGTTGAACACGGGAAGTGTCATGACGTAAAACACTAATTTTGAAGCAAAGAATGTCTGTCTGGGGAAATGTTTCCAGGGACCGCACACTGTAGCTTACACATCGTTTTAAATTACATTTTGACATATTTTTGCTTAATTATAGTTTTCTTTTTTATTATTACTTATTTTGTTTCCCCACAGTAGTGGAAAACCAATATTTTCTGAAAAAAATGATAAAATATTTGTAAAAAACTAAATTTATTTTTTTTTATTGAGCAAAACATGGAATTTAGAATTATTTATATATTTTTTTATTATATGGATCAGTGTAGTCAACAATAAAAATGTTTCTAGCAACATCCCTGATGTACATACATTTTGATAAGAATAACTACACTGCTACTAAGGTTTATATATATATATATTAGGGGTGGGAATCTTTAGCCACCTCACGATTTGATTACGATTCAAAGGGCTTCGATTCGATTCTAAATCGATTATTAATGTATTTTGATGCATGTTTTATTCACAAAATATCTGTTGTATTCACTGTGTCCACGTACTGTATAAAAATATATAATACATATATTATTTGTAGTTAGTTCATTATCCTTTTTTTCTCTCTCTCTCTCTGCCCTGAGACCACATATGGTAATCTACACCCAAAATTCTGTATTATTGTGTATCATTTTACAGGGCGTAACAGGAAATGAGATACAAATGAATGCACAAGTTTACATTGTGACTGCTTTAACCAAAAAAAAGAGAGTAAAAAACGGGGGCTTTGTAATTTGCCGACTCGTTTGATATTATGAATAGACTTTGCTGCAATTGCTACAATAGAGCCCTGACTTCTCAAATTCTCAACAACCTTATTACGTAACTAGCCAATAACAAAGTGCTGTCTCACCTCCAGATTGGTCCGTTTCCGCTTCACACATCCTATGAGCCCCATTTCTTTGGCCCATGCTGTTGAGTCCTTTAATCTCACACTCTGCATCCATCGAGTCTTCCTCACTTATAACTGAAATTGCCGCCTCTGCCACAGTCTCGGCTAGACACTCGGACCGCATGGCATCTCTGGCCGACAGGTGTGTCCCCTGAATGGTGTCACTTTGGTTAAGCAACACACTGTTCTGGAGATCCTCATTGCTGAAGACATCGTCAGAGTGGCACGTGCTGCATGCCGAGTCCTCAGCCAGCACAGTGCAAGGGCTTTGTAATGCTTGGCGTAACATCATGGGCCAAGGTCCCATTTGCGTATCATCAGTCTGGTGAAGCCTATTATTGACGTTGAGGGGTTCCCATACTGAAGCTGTAGCGCATCCATTTGACACGCCTTGATTTTCTTTTTTCAGCACATCACTGCAATCGTGGTCTACTGTCACAGAGACGGCCAGATGATGCTCCTGCATAGTAGCATTTGATTCCTGTAGTGACTGAAGCCTACTGCTATTGCTGACAAGTGAAATGTTTTCACCACCACAAGACCGGCTGATGTCTAAGGTCTTGCAGCTGGTGACAGCAAGGACTTCTTGGGTGGCTGCTGAGATGACCTCAGTTATGAGTTCAGCAGCCAAAAGCTCCAGGTCTTGCACACCCTGTTCTTTGGTGCTCAGATGTAGGAGAGATTTGACAGGGTTGGCAAATGTAGTGAAACCCTGCGGTGCAGATGTTAGGACATGGGCATTTGGTGTGCTGGTTGCAGTGAAATCCGGCACAGATGGGGAAATCTCTAACGACTTGCTTTCTGGTGGGGTCTCCAGTGGTGTGAGGACGCAGCAGCTGGTCTCCTCCTGTGTACAGATAGTGTTGTGGTGTGTTGCCACCTCCCCCTCAGGGTCCGGCCTCTGCACCTCAGAAAGGAGTGGAGTCATAGGGTATGAGCTGGTGAATTTGGTAGACTGTGAGCAGATTGGTTCTTCAACTGTGGCCTCATAAACTAACCCTGGAACCAACTGGCCCACCTCAGTTTCCGAAGCAAGTAATGATGTTCTCTCTGGTTCTACATGACATTCTATGAATATCTGAAGCTTTTCTTCCTTACCAAATGTTGGGACTGTCACATCTGAGACTGTGAAGAGTTCCTTTTGTCCCACTCTGGTAAAGTTAGGAACAGCTTCTTCCAAATTGAATTCCAGTGAAAGTGCTGCCTCAGTGTCCTGGACAGGGATATGGGAAACATTTTCATGTTGCGTACTCTGGTTGATGACCTTTGCAGGTCTGTGGGCAGGGCTTTCAGTCTCGTTTGATTGGGATACTGTGGCTTTTTCCACTAATCCATTGCTTCCCTCCGCTGAAGACGTTTTAATGCCGACTGCAGGCGAAGTTCTCTCAGGGGCATCATTGCTCACAAGACGGTCTTTCTTCCTTGAGATGTACCACCACCAGCCAATCAACGCGAGGACTCCAGGAAGCGTGTATGGTATGATGGAACGAAACCTCAGCGGCATTTCCTCTGGACACTAACAGCTACACCTGAAAGTCACAAAACACACACACAAAAAAAAAAAAAACTTGCAATGAAATGTGAGCTTGAATAAAAAAAATTATATATTTGCAATCTTTAAAAAAAAAAAAATTAAAATATTTTTATGCAATGATTTGAATAGTTGGCTAGATTCAGTGACGTGCCGTCAGGGTAGGCAAGGTAGGCAGTGCCTACCCAAGGGTGAATTGATATTTTTATTATTAGTTTTAATTATAATATAATTATAAATTATTTATTTTTCCATTTCCAATAGCCTACAGTACCTATAAGTTTGAAAGTGTCCGCATTTTGCACGTTTCATAGTCCAAATTACTAAACAGCGCTATTTCCTGGAACAGCTGCACAGTCTTATTTTTTTTCACTACGCTGTAAGGCAGAGGGAGGCCACGCCCCCTCCCAAAGGCACGTTGCTCCTCTGCTTCAGTTCTCATTGCGTGTTTTTACGTGTTTGCGGATGAGCAGTCAGGTCCCCAAGATGACAATCATTTACGTCCAAAGGCAGTGAAGAGAGCTGCCTTTGCATGTAACCGCGCGATACTAAATGCTATACCTAAGTTCATAGTACATTAGTGAATAGATGCCACGTGACCGCTGCTGCTACGTTCTCTAGCTAGTGGGCGGGATAATACTACAGACAGGATGACAGCGCCAGAGATGATAAAGAAACTTTTTTTTTTGAGGAAAAAGGACAGCTTTTAAAAGATGGGAGACCAACACCTGAGTTACCAGAGCTTCACCAAAGGTAAAGTCAGAACATTGTTGGTACTTTCTACAGTGCAAGGTAGGATTGGCTTTGTGGATGCTCCTCACTGAGGCTGTTCTGAGTTGTCGTCATTTTCTCTGTTTCCAACACAAACAACGGATGTTCTGCTGTGTCATAAGATATATCTTGTTGGGAGAGTATGGAGGCTATATTAAATAATTGTTTATGTTTCTTTAATGGTGTTCATGATGTTGATTTTGTTAGATGGCTAAATGCTTGTTCATGTGGATCTTGTTGGGTTTTTTCTTTCTCATTATGAATTTTATATTGTGATTAGCGCATTGAGATGACTTCGTTGGAAATTGCTTTATACAATTAAAATTGATTTGAATTGAATTAACACTTGGCAGCAGAAACATATGAAATTGTCATTGGTGGTCTGGATTTGCAACGTGCCTACCCAACCCTAGTGGTCACATGTTCCAAATTAAGTGTGCTCCGCTGGGTCCATGTTTTAAGACATTCCTCTGAAAGATCAATATCTTCTGATGAACATATACAGCAACTTGATTTTTCATCTCTACGTTTAATTTTGATATTAACTGGGTAGAATATTGCGATGTTATCGTATCGTGACCCAAGTATTGTGATATGTATCGTATTGCAACATCCTTGACAATACTCAGTACAAATGAGACGCATGCTTTTTTTTTTTTTTTATCGTGTTACTTTGTATATCTCCATTTTGTGTTAATAGAAAATTGTCCAAAATCAATGAAACAATAAATTAACTTAAACAAAATTGTGTTTATCATTTTCATAACTGAGTGCTAACAATGTGCAATATAAACTAAGAATATTATGACTGTGTTGTTCACAGGGCATAAACTTAAACAGGCTTGAGGGTGCAACGATAAGTCGATGTCGGAAAAAATCGATAACAGAATTAATGTATTTGTCAATCATCATCGGTTACGTCATCACAGTCTTTTTGTCTTTCTCAAGCTGTGGACGAAGCTAAACACTGTTTTCAGGGCTCTACACTAACTTTTCCAGTGGTGGCACTGAATTTGGTCGCACCCTTTTTTTTTTTAAAGGGGTGGGGGTGTGTACAGCATAGCCAGGCATGCTGATGAATAGTTGACCTTAACTGGCGTATCGTAGTTTTGTATGAAGTAAAGATTGACAATGACTTGAGATATTTGCAAAATGTTTTCAGATTTTTGTGTCAATATTAGTTTTTCTGCAACAAGCAATGGCTGAAATAACAGGTAATTTATTTTATATAATTTTAAGACATAACAAAAAAAATTCAGAATCAGAAATGTTTTATTTGCCATGTACAGTTTTGAGGACAGTACAAGGAATTTGACTTGGTGGTTGGTGCACAAAACAAGCAACAAAAAGAAATAAAAGAAATAAAAACAACACAACAAAGAACAACCCAGCAACAATAATACTAACAATAATGATAAATATAAAGGATGAGAGATAAATAAAGGATAGATAGAGAATAAAGGATAAATAGGATAAATATAAATATATATATACAGTGCAGCAGGTATCAAGCTGGTGGAGGTGGTGATCGGGTGGGGGGGGGGGGGGGGGGGTTCAGTGGGTGACTTGGGGTGTGTTCATGTGGATGGTGGCAGAGGGAAAGAAATAACAGAAAAGCATAACTTTAGGTTACATGTATTCTATTTTTTTTTTTATTTTGCAGAAATGCTGTACTTGAATTAACCTGTAGCATAACAGCATCTGCATTGCTTCACCCAATGGAATTAAATTCAGAGGGTCCAGCTCTTATATTGGGGTCTCCTAACCCTCTACCCCTGGTCAGGGGTCTGCAACCTGTACTCTAAAAGGAACCATTAAACCTCATGTAAATGGAAACTTAAAAACAGTTTAAAATAAAATAAATTGACATCAAGAAATAAAACAGTATATTGCATTTTCAAATTCTTACACATCTAAGTTTACATGAACACAATGTTATATATATGAGATGTTTTTTAGTTAATGTATTTGAAAGGCTACGAAAAGTAACTTGAATTTGATAACACACTATCATGTGATCAACACATGCCGATTGCTCATTTCTTGCCACACTAAAACATGCATATTTAACCGGCACATTGGTGGTTAAATGAATCTGTTCCCACACAATTAAAATCTCTGTTTTTAAGTTGCCATTTATATGATCAGTATGAATCTGTAATTAACTGTATAGAATTCAATTCACTGTATTGTCTTCAATGAGAAGGTATTTTTTCGGCTCCATGACAACTTTAATCCAGGTGAGATGAGGCAAATGGTTCCTTTTAGAGTAAAGGTTACAGACCCCTGACCAGGGGAAGAAGGTTAGGAGACCCCGCTATCAGAGCTGGACCCTCTGAATTTAATTCCATGGGGTGAAGCAATGCAGATGCTAAGTTGGTTATGCTACTGTTAAGTTAATTCAAGTATAGCGTCTCAGAAAAATAAAGAAACAGAATACATGGAACCTCTTGTTATGCTAATGTTACGTCTTCTTTTAAAATTATATAAAAGAAATGACCTTTTATTTCAGCCACTGCTTGTTGCAGAAAAACTTAATATTGACGCTAAAACATTTAACAAATGTATCTCGAGTCATTGTCAATCTTTACTTCATACAAAACTACGGTACGCCAGTTAGGTCAACTATTCATTAGCATGCATGGCTATGCTGTACTACGTCCACCTCCACCCCACTCCCACTCCAAAACAAGGGAAAAAAAGGTGCAGCCAATTTCTGTGCTGGTGAGACCAACTGAGAAAGTTAGTCGCACCAGTGCCACCACTGGAAAGTGTAGAGCCCTGTGATGAAAGTACATTTAGCATGTCCTTTGGAAATCAAGGTCCCAGAGACTGGAGGAAGAGAGAAGAGGCACAGAATCCACATTGCTTGAGGTCAAGTGTAAAGTTTCCACAGTCAGTGATGGTTTGGGGTGCCATGTCATCTGCTGGTGTTGGTGCACTGTGTTCCCTTAGGTCCAAGGTCAACGCAGCCATCTACCGGGAAGTTTTAGAGTAATTCATGCTTCCTGCTGCTGACTAACTTTATGAAGATGCAGATTTCATTTTCCAGTAGGACTTGGCACCTGCACACAATGCCAAAGCTACCAGTACCTGGTTTAAGGACCACGGTATCGCTGTTCTTGATTGGCCAACAAACTCACCTGACCTTAACTTCATAGAAAATCTATGGGGTATTGTGAAGAGGAAAATGCGAGACGCCAGACCCAACAATGCGGAAGAGCTGAAGGCCACTATCAGAGCAACCTGGGCTCTCATAACACCTGAGCACTCCCACAGACTGATCCAATCCATGCCACAGAGCTGCAGTAATTCAGGCAAAATGAGCGCCGACTAAGTATTGAGTGCTGTACATGCTCATACTTTTCAATTGGTCAAGATTTCTAGATATCTTTTTTGTATCGGTCTTAAGTAATATTCTAATTTTATGAGACACTGATTTTGGGATTTTCATTAATTGTCAGTTATAATCATCAAAATTAAAAGAAATAAACATTTAAAATATATCAGTCTGTGTGCAATGAATAAAAATATACAAGTTTTACTTTTTGAATGGAATTACTGAAATAAATCAACTTTTTCATGATATTCTAATTTTATGATAAGCACCTCTACTGTATCTTTGCTCAGAGCTGTATGCACATTACAGACAAGGTTAGCAGGGGCTATATTGTCAAAAACATTCCCACTGGTAAGAATATGTCATCCCACGATAGAAACGAGGCCATTTGGCCCTCAATTTAGCCAACAAACATAATTTGGGTCAAGTTATGTTCTTAATTGATTTATCATTTAAATATTGATATTAATTCATGAAATTGCAATGTTTTTATTTTTTGTTAGGTTAGTACACATTCATAACCATATATAGAATGATACTAATGATAATTTCTTACGGTGTTTCGGTCTTAATTTTCTCCTTTTTGGTTTCGGCCAAGAATTTTCATTTCAGCGCATTGCTACTAACAGATAAATTGTGCAAGAATAAAAATGAAATATTACAAAGGTCAAGAATTCTAAAATAAATTAAAAACATCAACATAATTACCAATGTAAAGATTCCTCTTTTGACAGAAAAACCATATGAAATTTGTAAGATATCATGTTTATTAGTGTTGCATTATCAACTAAATACATGAAACCACAGCTGTCACCCAGAGCAGAGACATAATGAGTAAAAGAACAGTAATCCAATCAAGGCGAAATTTGAGAAATATTTTGGAATACTTAAAATAGAGATTTCACATGTTGCACCCCATCTACAAATTTAGGAATTCCACTAGCTGAAGTAGTCGCTATTTACATTTAGAAAAAAAAAATAATACAAAAATATGGCACAACTCTGGCCTACTTTAGATTAATTAAGGTTCCAGAATAATTTAGGGGTTTTCAGACTGCTAGAGCCTAGTCAGAAGGCAAAACTTCAGTGCTTTCCTTGACCCTTGAATCAGTTTATGGCTGTGACCTTCACAAAGGGGCGTGGCCAGGCTCTATTTCCAACTGTCTAAGCTTACAGCGTCCTGTGCACAATGACAGAGTCTTAGTTAATAACACGGTCACTACATCATTTGTAACACCAGCTAAACACAAAATGACCATCACTAAAACAATATATCTGTCTACAATAAAACTAATGTTTGAGAAAAATAATGTCAATAGCATACAATACTAACACTATTAGAATCACACTTTATATTTATATTGACAAACGGCCGTTATTATAAAGCATTGCAACTTGGGGTTCAGTGTTTTCGCCAAGGACACCTTGAACAGTGTAGAACATAGTGCATGTGGGGCTCGAACCTTAGACCATCTGATTTATACACATGTTTAGAGATGGCTGGTGGGGACCTGCTCAGCATTAAACCTGTTTCAATCATTTCTACGAGCCGCTTGGTAGCAGTGGTGGGGTTATTGTCACGCTGCCTGTGACCGTCGGTAGTTCACCGACAGTGTTCAACACACCGGGAATGCGTTCGACTCACCGGGTCCGGGTGACAAGTGCCGGTGGATCATTTAAAGCGACCCTGTGGTTCAAAATGTCCGGTAATCGCGCTTCTAATGTCTCGTGCCGTGTCGATCCTGAGGACAGCGCCATTCAGAAAGAAAAAAAAACTTAAGTTTAACAGTTAAATGATTGAATACTTATTACAATCAGACACACGCTTTAGGGGGAAATTATCAGTTTAACTCACCGACATGTATTGAGCAATGAGCATGATGAACAGAAACTAAAGCTAAACGTAGGAAAGAGCACCATGTTTTTGAAGCCGAATTAGAGGAAACACTGATTATATATAAACTGAAGAATGTGTGTGCGTGTGTAGTGACAGCACATACACATCAGTAAGACTGACAGGAAAGTTAAAACCAAAGAAGTGCAAATGGACACGATCCGGTAGCAGAGGTTAAAGTGACCTAACACGACAGGAGGTGAAGTGTGGCTGGTGAGGAGACCGGAGGCCGCAGTGTGGGTCCCGTGATTTGAGCGTTGTTACCGGGATGTAAAAGGTGGATTACCGCACACTTGTACTTTACAAACCGTGAAAGGTTACATTATTGGAGTAGGAAGCGTTCACCCACGGCAATAGTTTCGTTTTTATCCACTGACTGACAAAAAGTGTTCAGTGCGTCAGAGCCGGACACACACACCATGCCGGTAGTGTGTGTATCCGGCTAATGTGTGAGAGATTGACGCACCGTGAAAGGACATTTGAAGCCACGGATCGCCTCAGTCCAGAAAGGGCCTCAGACCTAAAGCTAGCAAGCTAACCGGCCTGACGCCATAAACAACCGTCAGTACGGAACCACTATCCCGTTACCACAGTCAGTGAGTGTGTGTGTGTGTGTGTGAGTGAGTGTGAGTGAGTGGGGGGTCATGAAGTTACACAACGGAAATTGTGGAGTTAGAGGATGAAGTGTAGGCTAATCGGTCAATGACACGAGATCAGAGCCGTGGAAAGCGGGGACAGAGAACTACACGCAGCGTCACACACCGTGTGTAAACCAGTCCGAACCCCCAGTGTCAGTGCTGCAGCATGTGGACATGGTTCACAAGAAACACGCTTGTGTATGTGCAGGACAAGGAGGCTAAAGGCTAACATGCTTCCTGAGCCGCTAACCGCTCCTGTGCCTGTGAACTCACTGTTTACTTACAGTATTTTAGAGTCGTATGTGCCGCCACGATGATTGCAGTTCCAGAGTGTTTCTAAATGGCTCCTGAGGAAAGTCAGGTTCTCCCCACGTGTAGATCGTCCAAGATCCTGTCTTAAAAAAAAAAAATACAGACTTAACAGCTGGACAACTCTCGCGATACTCGCAGGCCCAGAGATTCCTGTGCTCTCGCGTCAAATAGGCGGTGAAGTGCTGCGTGCAAGCGTTTTTACAGGGTGTCCTATGACCAGTGGACCAAACTGGTTTCAGCAGTGCGGTAACGGTATCCGAGGTCTCCCTATCCTGCCTCCAAAATGTAGTAGTGCCTCCATAGTTTATACCGAGTTCCACGGTAAAGGGGGGGGGCCTCAACTACACCCCAGTGTTGTAAAGTATGACCCTGATGTTTTTGTGTTTAGTTTTCTGGTGAAACTTTGCTTGTATAAATAAACTGCCATTTATTACTTGTGTTTATTTAAGGACTATTTTTTTATTTATTAACATGAATATGAAATGTATTTAAGAACTAGAAACACCAGTTTACAGCTGTGACGTCAGCAAACTGATGGGAAACAAACCCAAAAGGCTGCATGACAGCTTTTTTGTTTAACATATAACATTCAGTACCCCAAAAAACAAAATAATAGAAATATTCTTTGCTCATTAATGAACAAAATGAAAGTGTTTCTATAAGAAAGTAAATGCACTGCAATTTTAGGAGTATTTGATTTATTTTCTGAAATGGAGTATGAAAGTGTGACTCAGATTTGTAGTCGAGGTACAAAATATATGTAAATATCACAAGCACAGTTTTTATTCCTGTATGGCTTTCCATACCCATACTTCAGACCATTTCTTATTTAGAGCAATACATTTCCAAGTGCTCCTACACATAGCATTCCAGTGAAAGGACGTGTGTTTTACCTGTATTTGTCCTTTTGCGTATGTTAATGAATAACGATCATTCACCTCATTCCCCTAATAAACAGCAAATATTCACCATGCAGTAAAAGTTGGAATAAACATTGTGAAAATATGAGTCGGCTATCCTTAGCTTTAAGCCAACTCTGTAAATGTTGTTATTATTAGTAGTGGTTTGTGGATCGATCCAAACTATCAATCAAAATATAAATAATATCAATACCAACAATGGTTGATGCTGATATTGAATTAGAAAAAAATCTCAGCAAAGAGAACAATGATATATTGCTCTGCTCAAAAATATGTCTGAATTTGATATACTTACTTGGAACACAGGAAAAATGTATTACTTATTTAATGTTCAATTTTGTCTCTTGAGATAATTCTGAGCTTCTCATAGTCGTATGATATCATTCTGAGATCATTTGACTTACTTGATTTTTTTAATTTTTAATTTGATTATTTATTTCATTCATTAAAAAAAATGCAATGCAATCATTTCAGGATCCCTTTGGTGCAATAAATAAGATAAAAAGAGACAAGACATACTGTAACTGAGACAAAGGAGGTTGAGTTTAGAAAAGCATTTGAATAACACGTGGGATAAACAGAGTTGATCTTGTAAATGTATGCTCCTGGTTTCAATTATGCCTTGGTTATTTTAAAGGAGAATAAAATTAGATGAATCTGAGACTTTTATGAGACAAATCTGAGTAAATAGGTGTTAATTACTTTTCTTGGGGTTTGACTTTTGGCACTATCTTAGTGTTTTAGGTTTGTACTTGTGTAAATTACAGTGATAGCCTGTTGATTCCAATTTTAACTGTAATATCTCAGTAGCAATGTACAGTTAAAGAATAGATTTCATTGATATGTTTAGGGGTGCACTGTTCCTTAAGGTACTGCAATACCTGGTTGATGCGTGGAGTGGACGGAGCAAGCCCCTATTCCATCTTCCAGTTCCAAAAATCTATTTAATATGTAGTCACCGGATAGGGGACGTATCAGATATTAAACTGATGAGAACAGATACTACACTTGATCTGAACCAAAAGGCCAAGAAGCAATAAATGACTCTGTCAGGAACCGGGAAGTCATTCCTGTCAACCTCCTTTACACTAATTGTAAAAAATCAATACAATCACCATCTGAGTCAAAACACCACGCTTACACCAGTCCTTAACGTAAACGTATTGATTTCATCTGTTCATGGTGGTAACTAAAACTAAATCACATTTTAGATCAATTGTACTCATACAGTGCCTGTTGGAAGTATGTATTCATATAGTGGGAGCTGAAGTAGAGTTAATTATGACCAAATGAGTATGTTTGAAGGTTGGATGTACAAAGAGGTGTACATACTCTGTACTCTGTAGTGTTGTAATGGGGTATATTTGCAGGTGCACAGTAAAATAGTGTGTGCGATTTCCCTGGTGTAATTCTATGGGACATGATCATGATATATTGATAAGTAAAGTTTGCACAAATTTTTGCTGGACTTAAGCAAATGGATAATAAATGTTGTTCCCTGTCCTTAGACCGTCCTTCGGCAAGGAAGAACTCAAAAAACCCAGTGGGAATATTAATTACACATGTATATCCAAGGTGAGCATTAGGTTATAAACACGTGGTGAAATAATGGCATGTTTGCGAATAAATGTGCATGTTTCGTTGTTCACTTTGAGCACAGCCGCATTCATTACTGCCAATAACTTCCGGGAACTATTTGAGTCTATTTCAAACTCCATTGTAGCAACTGTCTTTCTAAACGGCTCTGTGTGCGTGCGGCATGTACATCTAAGGTGTGCATTAGGTTATGAACACGTGGTGAAAATACCAGCGTTTATAATGCTGTGTTCGCGGAGAAATGTGCATGTTTACATGGACTTTGCGGGCACGTGTTCACAGTACAGTAAGCTGTTAAAAAAGTTTCAGGGAGATATGCACTCCACACACACACACACACACACACACACACACACACACACAGACGTTCCTTGATTTATAGATGGATAGGTAGACAGATGTTAAAACAATTCAAATAATTTATATTAACAGAAACACAAAGCAATACAAAAATGTGTGAAAACAAGATTTCATACTGCATATTATTAGCACAGACTATGTTTGTGGTTGATATTAATATGTAAAAAATTAAAAACTATAGACAATATTGTTTTTAGAATTTAAAAAAAAATCTCAAAAAGAAGTAGTAGATACAATTATCTTTAAAGGAGCATAGGGCAGAATTTGTGGGGGGGGAAAAAACCATTCACTTAGTCTTTTAATGCTAATGGGTGATGACGCATTCAAAATCAAAGAGTGAGCCCACACATACTGTATCTCTCTCAATTACTTTGAACCGACTGTGTGATGCATTTTGTACTGCATTCCTGGGCCAGAATTCCCCGCATAGTCCAGCAGACGTGACGTCAGATGACACTGGTGTGCAGTCTCGACGGCTTGGAGAGGGATCCACTCTGCTGGAAATAAAGTAGAAGAAGACGGCTTGGAGACTGGAAGAAGACAAGTCTGGTAGACCAAACTAATGTGTGGTTCCACAGAGGTCTTACAGTTAAAGTACGGATCCGACCGGAACCCGACAGGCATTAAGATATTTATATCTGAGCCGACCCGAAACCAACAGTTAAAACCTAATTTTTTTCTTATACAAATGACATATTGAACATTTTTTTAGACGCAAGAGACCCAGTTGATCTATTTACAGTACATAATCCACGTATCATAATTAAGTATAATCCATGTTTCTGTGCAGAAAAAGTATTGTAAATGGCTTCAAGGCTTAATGGTCCTGCCTTCAGCGCTGAAGCTGCTGCTTGTAATGATATACATTCAAATGTATAGGAACCATATGAGCGACTGTGTGCAAACACGGACCTGTATTGGTGTTACGCACATCAGTGTGTCATGCTATCTGGTCCCCACTGAGAAGTCAGTAAAGATTGGTTCACTCTCACACAACGTGTCTCCTATATGTCTTCATCATCATACATAATACTACACTGCTGACAGCAATGCCAAGAACGCTGCGTGCATTTATAAACCTTGCGTGAAAACAGGTACAAATCTGAATTTGGTTGTACGACAGGACCAACGTGTGATTCATGAAACATTTGTATTTGACCAATCCCAATTGTCATTAACTTGTTACGCCCTCCTGTTTTGGAGGCCCTGCCCACTGAGGTCAAACAAGAAAATCAGCTTTTCCAAGATGAACATCGGCATCCTCACATCTCAGGTGGAGCAAAACAAAGATGTGCTTTTTGAACGAGTGAAAACTGGAATTTAAGAAGCGCATTTTAATGCTCTGTGTGCGCTGCGAGCAGAGATCTCAATCTGCGTTTATTATGCCTTCAGCCAATTTCACCTATAATTCATTACATTAATGTTTACTGCAGCATATTTGTGAAAATTGAAGGGACTATTTACATTTAAAAGCATGAATGAGGTCCTACAGCACATCACTGGGGGCTGTACGGAGGATATAGGACCTCATCTCCAAGACAGCAGTGCTACGTCCCGTGTACGTGTTTGTGCACCGGATGAACCTCTGGTCGGTAGCAGAGTTTATTAGCTGGGTTATACGGTATTCCGAAAAGAATTATTCTGAAAAGAAAACCAAAATGGTGATATCGGTAGCGTGGAATAAAATGTATTTTATTTTGTTTAATTTGTTTTAATAATCCGATTGATCTGTTCTGAATGTGCCTGCATCTCTCTATAAAAGCAAGGAAGCTCTGTCTGTCTGTGTGTTCCTCAAATATCTCTGGGGATCAGGATCAGACAGACCTGAGAGTTTCAACATGGCTGCTGCTTCGTTCAAGGGTGTGCAAAGTCGGATTTGTTTGGACTGCAATGATACCGTTAATAAATTATTTCATAAAATTGTCCACCGGGGCAGAGCTACCACAGTCACGTCATCAGTCCTACTTCAACAGTGATGATGTCATCAGTCATACCTCAACAGTGAAGATGTCATCAGTCCTACCTCTACAGTGATGATGTCATCAATCCTACCTCAACAGTGATGATGTCATCAGTCCTACCTCTACAGTGATGATGTCATCAGTCCTACCTCTACAGTGATGATGTCATCAGTCCAGTGGTGATGTCATCAGTCATCCCTCTATAAAGCAAAGAATCTCTGTCTCTCTGTGTGTGTGTGTGTGTGTGTGTGTGTGTGTGTGTGTGTGTGTGTGTGTGTGTGTGTGTGTGTGTGTGTGTGTGTATGTGTGTGTGTGTGTGTGTGTTCCTCAATATATCTGTGGATCAGGATCAGACAGACCTGAGAGTTTCAACATGGCTGCTTCCGTGGTTCAAGGGTGTGCGACATTGGATTTGTTTGGACTGCAATGATATCGTTAATAAATTATTTAATAAATGCTTTACAAATTCCGTGTGCATCTAAACTGACTGTTGTGGATTAATAACACTAAACGAGTCCAGACCGAGTCTGTTCCAGTCTGAGGAGATCCGGATCCAAGAGGACAACAAACTGGAATCGGAATAGATGGGGTTCAATTCCCTATAAGTGTCTTTGTTCAAAGCCTAAATATATGAAAACACAATAGTTTTTACTGTACACATTCAAACACAACCTCATTCGGCTATCCATGAAAAAGCTACTTAACCTCCCACATTTCTATAGCAATACATACTTTCTACGGGCACTGCACTAGTATACTTAAATCAGAATCCTTTTTTTAAAACATAGCAACTCTTATAAACAGTATGAGAGTGTTGAAAATTAGTGCAAAAGATGTATGTAATAAAAAAAAAAGTTAGTTTTACCTTACTGATAATGTGTTGTTGCAATAGTAATCATAATATAAAATAAAAAAGGAAAGGGGTGGGATGGACATGGATATTTACAGTACATATGAAATAAATAAATATTGCACAGTGAAAACGGATTGTAACAGCTGTTTGGCGTTTTATTTTCAGGCTTCAGGGCAACAACTGCTTTTTAGTCTGTTTGTTTTTGTCTTTATTGCCCTGTAATGTCTACCTGAGGGTGACAGTTTGAAAAGGTGATGTCCGGGGTGTGAGGAGTCCCTGATGATGCTGCGTGCTCTCCGGAGGCAACATGTGTTGTAGATCTCCTCCAGTGATGAGACAGGGCAGCTGTTCAGTTTCTGGGCAGTGTTGATGACCTTCTGGAGCTGTTTCCTCTCTGCTGCAGTGCAGCCGGAGAACCACAGCAAGATGATGCTGACACCAAGAACTCAGTTGGTAGATTCTCTGCTGTGCCTTCTTCAGTCAACCCAGTCTCACAGCAAAATGTGTAATAGCAACATTTGGTTCACAAGCAATACTATAAGCATTTTACATATGAGGCTTTTAGAACGTAAGATGCTTAAAGTTTATTTCGCCCAGTCTTTTCAACGGGCTGATGTCAGGTAATGTGACTGATGACTCCGTCCTCTGCCTGCAATGAAAAACATGGCGAACATCTTTTCGGACATATTTCAGTGGCAAATTATTTTATTTCAAGATAGATTGTGGCTTTAAAATTGTTTTGATGACATTTTTAGTGAGAAATGTGCCCTTAACTTTCATAGTATCCATCCGGCCCTCATGTGCCATCACTCGACCCTATGTTCCACTATGGGGTTCAGTCTAGCAGAACTGCTGATGGGGAGAAAAATCAGAACAACACTCCCTATGCTAGAGAGAAATCTTCGGCCCAAATGGCCCAACAAGAAGACCGTTGAACTGAAAGATGCCAGTGAGAAGGCTAAACAAGCTTTCTACTATAATCATGGTGCCAGACTTTTACCAGCACTGGGTCTGGGGATACTGTTTGCACAAAGCTGGAAGGCTTGGAAGATGCCAGCTGTTGTGTTAACAGAGTCTGTTACCCCAAGGTCCGACATCATCGACACGCAGGGAGTAGACTTCACTCCTCAGCCTGTTGAGGAGTGAAGTTGCGATATTGGGTTATAACTTAACCCTAACCCCAACCCTAAGACGCTACGTACGTGTACTTCGGTAACCATACCAATGGGCCTTTCACACTCTGGAAGTGCGCATGTGCGACCTGTGGGCGTCATAGGTCAAGAGGGATATAAATGTAAACACGCCGCTGTTTGCACTATACGCTGAGATTTTCAGCTGACTTTTTATAAAGGTAGGCCAAATCTATCTGACATTCAATATATTGGAAGTGCAACACTCAGACTGCAGTCACTCACTTATACTGGCTTTCAACGAACAAGTTTCAATGTGTATTTGCGCTTTTAATGGACGAAAAGTCGCAAAAAAAATAAAAAAAATGGTTGTAACAATAAAACAGTATGTTTGTTTCCCACATCATAATCAGAATATGTTTACTGCCAAGCAGAGTTTAAAATAATGCAAAGAAAGTGACTTGGTCTAATCTTAATGTGTTCATGAAGAACAATTCCATATCTCAGGCATGTACTGTACATGTATATAAACTAGCCTTTATATGACACCAGGGATTAGGAAGGTATTACAGAGTTCTCACTTTGAAAAGGTACATTTATGAGGTATACCATTCATTAACCAGGTCCATGTGATTATTGTTTTATTAAGCTATATTATTTAAATTTACAAATTTGAAGGAAGTGCACAATGGACAGGTCATTTCATTTGCACATTTTCTTTGTGTAGTCTGGCTCCTTTTTTCTGCGTGTGTGTAATTATCATCATTATTAGTGTTGTTTTTTAATACACTGCTCTTTGCCATTTGTACTATACTTATATTATACTTTAATAAACCCCTCTGTGTTTATAAAAGTATTTTCTGATTCAGATTAAGTGAAACAGCACTGATCAGCAAATTAATGTTTACAAAATGTGACCTGGATCATTGTTGAAACGTCAGGTAAAACCAAAATTTTCAGCTAATTTTCAGCAGCTAACTCGCTCTTTCTGCCTTGGAGACTGATGCCACGTTTGCGTAAAAAATCTTTCAAGGAATCAATGCTCCAACTGCAAAAATAATCTAAATCTCTGTCAGACTCGGTTCCTACACCGTCAGCCATGGTGAGTTTATCCCTCTTGACCTTTAACCAACTGTGGAAGAACTGAACCAGAGCCAGAGTGTGAAAAGTACAGCAACTGTACAAATAGACACTTTCATTTAGATAAGAGTGAATGGGTTTTTTTGCAACATGGACAGAAATGCAAATCCAATTTACTGTCAGTTCATTTACACAACACCACCTCCCGCAATGGCATAAAGTGTCTGGTTGACAGGTGAAGCCCTAACCCTGGAGAAGCAAAATGGAGAAAAAGAAATTAAATAATTTTGGAGAAAGACAAGTAGGACCCATTTTAAAGCCCTTTTCAGAAAAGGCAAAGAAACATGTACAAACTAACAACAAACTAAATTTGATGATTTCAAATCTTGAATATGTGTATATTTTGTAAACTAGGTTTTAACTTATATTTTGTGAGGTCTTAAATAAATTTACCACTTCTTTTGTCGCCCCCGTTTTTATTTAATTACTTGTTATACTAACTCAAAGAGAATATTAATAATACTGAAAAAAATAAAAACATATTTTCTAAGGATATATTATTATTTCTGAGATTTGGGTGTTTGTTGGTATCAACCGAAAACTAAAGTGCATTTATACTTGGGTCATACTGGTGGAGGTAAACTACATACATAACCAGTTAACATATTAGTGGAAACTTTTTGTCATACAAAAAGAAAGCACGCTTTGAGCAGAGGCTCACATTATTAGGTCAGTGGTGTTGAGCATAAATCCTGCAGGACAAATCATGTTGTGGTTTTGAAAATTAAAACATTAAAATGGGGACAACAGTGTAAAAATCTTTGTTGTTCTGTTGTGACCAAATATTTTTATACCACATGACAAAATAATACAAGTTTAAAGAGTAACTAAACCCAATGTTTTTGGCTGACCTGCCACTAGGGAGAAAATTACAAAATATATCTTTGGGCGGAGCTCCAGGAGCAGTTACAAGACACCTGAGGGGTATTCCAGAAAGCGGGTTATGTTCAAACTCTGAGTATCCCATTCCTAAACATGAGGTATGAACTTCTCTGAGTATGTTACCATGGCAACACTGTCCGTGAACTAAACCTGGTCGCTGGCAGGTTTTATCAAAGAAACCCTGGGTTTCTACCTGGCTCCGCCCACCTGAACACTTTAGTGAACCGTAACATTTTTCTCTGAAACACATTAGTAACATCACAAACCACACACGTGCTCACATCATTACTAATGTAATGTTTTTTTTTTTTTTAAAAAGGATTTTTTGGGCTCTAGTGGCCTTTATATGACAGTTGCTTGACAGGAAAGGGATCAGAGAGAGCAGGGAATGACATGCAGCAAAGGGTCCCAGGCTGGGAATCGAACCTGGACCAGCTGCAGGTGAGGAACTATAGCCTCCGTTCATGAGGCGGGCGCTCAACCCACTGAGCTAAACACCACCCCAATGTAATGTTTCTTTACCTTTTTTTTTTGTGTGCATACGGTATTTTTCTTTATAACATTGTGCAGAGCATTAAGTGAAAGTCACTGAGGTTCATCTGCATTAACGTCAAACACATTTTATTCATATAATTCACCGCTCGTCACGTCACTGAAGCAATGAAGTGATGAAGTTACCAAAAAGTGTAACTAATTACGGGTGATTTAAGCCACGATTGTCACTGAAGACTGAACGAACCTTTAGAACAGGCTCATATTCCTCAAACACCGGCTTATTTAACCCATTAAATCACTCTCTTCCGGGTGGTTGCCATGGCAGCTTGAGTAAACTCTGATCCATTGATAATGGCTTTTTATCACGCGTGCACGAAAGTAATCCAAGGTTTACATACTGAGGGTTGATTAACCCACTTCATACCAGCTGTAATGGAATCCCATCGCTGGGTATGTTGACCCAGAGTTTATGGAGAGACTCAGAGTTTGTTGAACCTCCTTTATGGAATACACCTCTGGTCTACTATAAAAACTGCAAAGAACAATCTATGCTATGCTTACTACCTGTTCAAACACACTATACTTCTCTGTTCACAAGTTTCTCAATCACACCAACTCACCACAGGTGCTTGTTTTTATAGGAGGGCTCAACAATTTCAGGTGGTGATGTAAGAAGCCACCAAAACGTCCCAAACCAACATGCATATGCAATAGCTAGGTTTCAATCCATAGAAGGCAGCCACTCTTATATTTTAACAAAAATACGCCAAATTTTAATACTGTGATTAAAACATAAAGAGTTCGACTAGGACCAACCAACAACACTACTTCATACCAAAATAAGTTTGTTTTCAGCAGAACAGGTCATTTTCTTGCATAATGTTTTCCACCTGTTAATTAGGGTAGCTGTAGGATAGTTAGGTTCAGGAAATGGACCTGAAGAGGTTTTGACCCAATAAATCGGTTGGTCTGTGCCTTGGATTAAAGCACCCACTGTCAAACGACTGTTTTCAGTTATGCAATTCAAAGTTTAGGATTTCTCAAACTCTTCCTGAACACTTCTTCTCGAAAGAGGCCATTACCCTCGCCGAGAGGCTGCCTTGATTAAAATTGTTGGTCACATTTACAGCATCTGTTAATAGTAATGTTATGATTAATAATTATATCAACAGTAATTAGCACAATTATTTCAGCAAGAAAATCAATATACTGCAGCAATAGTTTTGTAAAGATTACCTTTCATGTTTTACATTTTTCTAAAGAGTTTTACCAATTAAGATCAGATGACATGGAGAGCAAAACATTTTATTACTAACACTGGAATAGTTCATTTTGTATATTATACAGAAACTAACTGCTTTACAAAATCAAAATGATACAATATCACATGTATGTACAGTGTAGTAAATATACCATCTCAAATTGTACACAAAAGTATTTACAAATGTCACACATACTGCATTAAAAACAAAACTCCGACTAGTACTCAACAGAGATTGGATTTTGCATAACATCAAATAAAACATGCCACATTTTGAGGTTTATCACCTTTACAAATCCATGACCATTTTTAAATTAGTGCAAGTCAACCACTTGTTTAAGAGGTTATGGATGTAGAATTCCTCAACTTTCCATTCACACACAGAATCAAACCTAGAAAACAATGTGCCGACTGCTAACAGTGCTCGTCTCAAGCTTGCCTTCAAAAGTTTCCTGGCGGTGTTTGGTTGGAGGAGCACAAGCTGCTAGCGTGTGCACACAGCTGTTTTGGAAAACTGGGGAGTGTTTGTCTGTAGAATAGCGAGGCCACATGTGGACACACTTCTGCCACCTTTAAAGTTCAATTCTAAAGTCCTTCAATTATGGTGCTCACCTCCTGGGCTCAACATTGATGTTGTGAGGAGAGGTCTTGTTTACATGAGCTAACAAATAACTATTGACCAGGCAGCGCAGCATGGCTCCACTTAGTTAGAATATAATGTTTGGAGAATGAAGACACCTTCAGAACTTTTATTGTCCAAAAAATGTCATGGACTTCTATAACAGCTGTAGAAAATCTTCAATGACAGAGGAAGCCATGAGATGTTATCAACACAGACTCAGTACTGGGACTCAAACTAACCAGCACTGGGCATAACGAGGGACCATTTCAATACCAGTCAACATTTTTAAATATATATTGGAATAAATCACCTGATAATGAGATTAGTTGATCTTAAAATGTCTTATGAACAAAAAAATAATCTGAAGGTTTGTCCTGAGACTTTGCTAATGTTGATCTCAGTAGTCTAACAATTGTCATCTGATGGCCAAAGTAATATAAATGGAACAATGGAGAGCTCTCCCTTCATCAAGAAGCCTTCATACTAAGGCAGCTAAACAAAGAATTTGAGGACTTTGGCAATTATTAAGCATTTATATATGTTTAAAAAAATTAGGTCTGATTATATTTGGCATGCTTAACACACACAAAGGGGTCCATTTAAGCTATAGTTTGGGTAAATCTGTCACTTGTAATCTGGCAGATAAATTATTGAGATTAAAAATGTGGACAATGTGGCCAACAAAGGCATTTATATAAGCGACTGTAGTGTTTATGGTGGAACTCCAGTTTTATTTCACATAGGTCTAAATTAATTTTGTTAACTGCGCTAAATCATTTCAATTTATAATAAACAACATTTTCCAGGTTTATGTTGTACTTTTGGGAAAAAAAAGAATGAAAAGGAGAATATATCCATGCCTATTAAAAGATCATATTACTAAAAAATAAAATCTGGTACACACTCTTTCTCAAATGTATCCAAAATCAAGGTGATACTTCAAAACTAAAGTCAGATCTGTACAAAACCACTCAACTCTTTACATGCACAGATGTGAAAGAGAGGCTTGAACTATTGTAAAAAACAAACCAAGGCCAAATATAGCCAAGCCACTAAAGGCAATGAGCACCAAAACCCATACAGGCAATACTACCAGTTAAAATAAAAAAGGGGGCCGTTTAAGGATCAAGACTATATAGGCGAGGGTGGGGAAACGTACAGAATGAAACTGACATAACTACTCCAGAATCCAGAGAAGGGACAGAACTCAACATTTGTTTTCAAGTACAACAAGCGTTGCAGTGGATTAAGACTAAAATAAAAGTGTCTGTCATAATCTACACTGTGATTGACTGAAAATTATCCAAGAAGTTCTTTTGTTGTTGTTTTTGCTTTATTTATTACTGATGTTAATCGGATTTTCAAATCAAGTTTTCCATCTTTCTAGGAACAAGGCTGATGTCACTAGTGTCAGACTTGTTAAGTCTTCGGGACAGTCTATTAACACTTTATGTGCATCACATGACAGCACACACTGCAGTTCTTTAACCACACATGGAGATAATGACTTTGGTACACAAATCATTCTAATTTTAGGATGCTATAATGATGTTTCAGTCCTGAAGGTGACAGGCAAAAAGAAAAAGGTCAATGTTAAAATACAACAGGTGGTCAACAGAAACACAGTTGAGTTATTGCCTCTGACACAATTTTCCTTCTAGTTATGTAAACATAGTAAAATGTGATACTTTGTATCATACGAAAAAGAAAAATGTCAAATAAAAGCAAAAAAAAAAAAAACATAAAAGCCTGCAGCTATTTACACCGTTTCATTTCCCCTGTCTCGTAGAATCTTTAAGTGTTGAGATCAGAGAGAAAAACTTATAGCACTGTAGTTGCACAGGTGAAATACTGTCAGGCAAAGGACGGTTTGGGACTGATTATAAGACCTGACAGTGGGTTGAGGCTGGTCGTGATGAAGCGCAAGTCAAATTGGTGGGAGATGAATGGCTCACCTCCATTATTAGTACCTGTTTTTTGTCCCTACCAAGGTTCCATTTTACATATTGTACACACTGAAAAACCCTGACAAAGGCACACCATGGAAAAAACCTCAACATCGAAATCAGCACTAAGGACTATTTACGTATACATAATCTGACTATGTAAAATATGTACAGGAGTGGAGTGGAACTCAGGAGAGGTGCTCGGGAACTCCATAGCCAAACCCATCCTGTCCCCGCACACTAATGTTGGGGTTATTTGGTCCACCATGCCGACAAGTGTTGAGCCCTAGAGGAGGCAGGAGGGATGGAGAACCAAGCCCAAATCAGTCTTTTAGTTGACATCCACACTTAAATACAACCTTCCCTGGCTATGAGTAAGTCTGAGGTGGAGAAGGGAAGAGAGGCTCCCACAGTAGTTCCCAAAGAAAGTCAAACTTCCTCCTCAAAATGCTTCACCTTCTGCCAAAGCAACAACTGCCAAGGTGCAGAAAACTAAAAGGAAATAGGGAGTGCAGCATGTGGGGATGCGCGCAGAGGAGGACCAGGAGGAACAGTGTGTATATCTGTTGCTTGAGAATTCTCTCTTCACACTATCTTCTTGATCTTCTTGAAGCTGCCGGCGCTGCGCTGCTTCTGCACCTGACTGGCTGAGCCGTGGCGAGTGCGACCTCCTGTGGACAGAGCGGAGCTCGGAGACAGCTGCACATTCTCCTTGTCAACACCTAGAAAATTAAGAAAAAGACTAAATGTGCTGCTTTAAAACTTTGATTGCTAGCCAGCACTGATTACTAATATCTGACCTAAAGAATGTAAACACCTATCTACTAAACAGTCAACTAAATCTTTTAATTACTTAAATCAGTGGTTCCCAAACTTTTCACGATGTACCCCCTACTCCAGCACACTGAAACATATGTAATGTAATGTCAAATACAATGTAGCCCCACAGTGAAGTTTGTCTGTGAATTTCACAATCCTGTTAAGGAATAATATATAATAAAAAATAATAATCTGTAAGTGCACAAGAAATCATCTTTGTTCAGAATTAAAACTTTATTTATGTACCCTGATTACCCTACTGGCATTTTCAGTGATAAACCAATCTCTGTTTTTAGAAAAAGAAATCTACCAAACATTTGTTGATTTTGAACCTATACCAGTAATACATTCATCACCCTGAAACTGTGAAATATAAATCACTATAACTTTAATGAGAAGAGTGAGGTTGAGAGGATGCACATAACGAGGCAATGTTTGGCTGAGTTTTTCCAGCGACTTCATACTTGTGCTCCTGCTCTAAAAACATTATCTGCTCTCTTAGTTCAAAAACTCGGGACAAGACTTTTCCTTGTGACAGCCACCTTGCTTCACTGTGAAACAGCAAAACTTGATTTTCAGCTCCAGTTTCCTCACAGAAAGCAGAGAAGACTTTTGTTTTTAGTGGTCAGGTCTTTTTAAAATTGACTACACCTATGATGTCAGTCATAGCCTCACTTAATTCAGATGAAAGGTGCCTTGATGCCAGTGCTTCTCTGTGTATAACAGTGTGTCTACTCAGCATTAAATAAGACCTTCTTGATGAGTGCCTGAAAGCCTTTTCTCATCCCTGCCATGGTGTGTGCACCATCACTGCTAACAACAATGCATTTCTCCCACTTTAGCCCATTCTCAGTCAGAAAACAGTCCAGCATTATGAATAGCTCTCCAGCTGTGGCTCTATCTCTGACATACTGTATTTACAAAAAAGTAGATCCTCAAACAGGGAGTTTGCCAAGTCAAAACGTATGTACTGTAAGCAATAAATAAACAGTATTTGCTGCTATCAGATGCTTCATCAAATTGTGATGCAAAACATTTGTCTGAGTTCATCTACCAGCTCTTCTTGAAGAGCATTGACAATATCATTTATACGTCTGGCGACAGTGTCATTGGACAGAAGGATTGCGTTAAATTTTGCAGCACTTGCTTCAACATGACAAAGACCATGTTTAATGTTGCAGGCAGTATGAGCTCCTCTGTGATGGTGTGGGTTTTTTTACACTGAGCAATCTCGTATGCCACCTAATAAGATGATAACCAGATTGTTGGTTAACAGACATATTATTCACAAGCGAGATGATTGCTGGCAATATTTGGCACGTTTTAGCTGAAAAAACTTATCAGCGTGATTAGGATGTGTCGTCTTTAAGTGACGCCTTAATTTATCTGACTTCATGCTTTCCGCTGCCAACATTTTGAGACAGTAAACACACTGGTCTTTCCTTGTCTCCTACCATAGTGACTGGGAAGTCAGGCGCTACATATGCTTCATCATATTTCCTCGTCTTAGCTTTCGGGTGACTTTCATTTGCCTCTTTATCTCAGTCTCTCTCTGCCTTTCTTTTCATCACTGTTGAAACATTCTCCATGGTGTCTCTTTACTGTTTAATCACTGCACTTGATCTCCTGCTCTGTGCTGTGTGCGCACGCATGCTCGGTGCAAAAAACATACAGCCAATACTCTATGGTCTCTAATAGAGCACAAACACACACGAGAGCGTCACTGCCCCCTGCTGTAGTGGATGTGCTGTTACACTTTACTCTAGTACAGCACGTTTAAGTGGGTCACACTCCAGGGAACATAATGTGATGCATTAGGAAGCACATTTGAGAAGCACTGTATGAATAGCATACTAAATTTGCTCATAGCCTCTTTGTATTTCAAATTTTTCACATTTGATTCCAAACCATTCCCCCCACAATTATACACTAATTCATAACTTTTGCATTTCCACATGATTGTGAAAACTTCACAAGAGTCGTCTGTAACTCAAAATCAATAAAATGGAGCAAATGCACTACATTTCCGCCACTACCTTTTAAATGAAATTTGTTTCTTTAAGGAGTGAAAAAAAAATCAATTTGTGAAGCTATACATTACATTTCCATGTTCGACAGTTAGTGAGATAGATGATGTTATGAGTTCAAAGCTCTGCTGATGCAACATTTCCATTTTGCCTAAAATTGCCAAGACACGAACATTGCGAGACAGCAGCGATAATTCATCTTCAAATCTGGTATTTGGAATTTGCTAATTTAACAGACCTTTGGGAGTAAATTAACTGTTGATACACAATGTAGAGAATTATGTGAATACTAAAGTGGAAAAACAAGGGCACCAACAAAAGCGCAGATCTCAGAAATGTGTAGTGTAATCTTTCAAACACAGGGGGTGCAGTAACATAAGCAGGTCAATGCAGGCTGTGAAAGCCACTCATAAGACTGAGACAGAGAGCTGGTGACCTGGTGAATGCTGGGAAGTGGCCAGTGAGGTCATGGAACTGGACAAATTGAGGTTGGCAGTGATGCTCAACTGGCTCTGACTGGTTGGGGGATACGGAGACGTGGGGGTCCTCAGCTGCTCCTCCCCTCGCTCCTCATCAACAGCTGGCAGGTAGCTGTCAATCAGCGCCTCCAGAAACTTGACAATGAGCTCGGCGTAGTCTGGGATCTGAGTTTGCTGTTGGGTGAGAAGACATGCAAGACTGTGACCTTGTGATCGATGTAGAATCATGTTAACCTATCGCCATAAAGTGATGTTCATAAAAAGGAGATGGGTTTTGTTGTTTTCGTTGGCTGGGCTCCAAGTTGCATAATAGAAGTCCATTGTCCTATGAAGTGGTCTCAGTTTGTACATGTCAAAACAAGAGAAATATTCAATGACTATATTTTCATTTTCAACATGTTTTTGTGCATGAAGTTTTTAACTTTGCCTTTTACTTTAACCTGCATCCTGATGAAAAAAGAACTAATCACCTGTGTGTGCTGCTCCATATAAAACCACACCAGCTGACTGGTAGGCTGCAGATATTTGTGTAAAAGCTTACTAAGCAGAATTTGTCCTTTGAGGAGAAAAAAATAAATCGCTGGAGGAATGATGATTTGTACCTTTGAGAATGGTCCAGCAAACCTCCAAAGCCCGTTAAAGCCAAAACCTATGGAATAATAGGGAGGGAGAGAAAGCGTTTCAGAAGTGAGATGGGATAGAAAATGCTTGCTCACTAGCGGTGATGGGCAGTAACACATTGGAAGTAACGCATTTTATAGCGCATTATAACCCAGTCGGCCACCGTAGTCTCAAGCAAACATTGGTAAACAACACGCACAAAAATGCAGCGTGAGAGAGCATGTCCAAGCAGCTTGGAAGTACTGACATTACTTTGAGTTTGACTCCGTAAAAGATGACAAAAACATGAGCGTCCGCTGTGCACTTTCCGTGGGAAGAAAGGTTGTATCTGCATCAAATAATTTCCCCTCAAATCTGAGCAAGCACGCAGCAATCAGGAATGTAAAAGTCATTGAGAAAGCCTGAGATCAAGCTGCTGCTACAACATCTACTTCCCCCGAAGGGCAAAACTCAGAGGGTTCCTCTCCTGCTAAACAGGTGAAAATAGATTAAAGAGCGACAGGAGTTATATTACTGCTGAACTGTCGAAGCTCGTCGCTGGCTATATTGTCGAGGACGTGTTTCCAATTTCCACCGTAGATTCCGAATCATTCCAATGCATCGTAGGAAAAACACTGGCCAAGAACGGCGTCAAGCTGCCACAGAGAAAGTCATAAATATAAGTTAATAGAAGGAAAAGTTGTTTCATTTTACTAATGTGCAGTAAATAAGTTTAAAAGTTCAATATTTTCTTTAAGTCAGAAAATCATTTTTGCTTGATGCAATGTGCATAGTGTAAAAAAATTAATAAAACATTTAAAAATACAGCTTTTCATTTGATAAAATGTTTAATGTGGAACATGCCAAAAGAATAGAATTAGATTGAAAGGTCTACTGTTTAATATTTTTTGCATCACATTTTTGAAAAGTAACTTAATTATATAAAGTAACTTACTTAAGTACTTTAAAAAAAAATTAAAAAGCAATCAGCAAAGTAACTGGATAATTTCCTTGGAGTAGTATTCACTAATCACTAACTAATTACTATTTCCAGGCAACTTGACCAACAAGGCAAAATTCATACAGCGCATTTCATACACAAGGCAATTCAAGGTGCTTTACATGATTAAAACTTACAACAGAAAACAATAAACAGAGTTTAAAAGTCAATAAAGATTAGACAACAAAATTAGACTTTTTTTCCTAATTCACTGTTGTAAAGTTCCTCCTGTAGGTGTTGATGTCTCAACATTAGGGAGAATAAGCAACAACGAATTCTGCACACAGCACAGCACCGGAAAATTAAACTCTCCAGAAGCTGGTGCTGCAGCCATCAAACAAATGTATCACTAAGCAAACTCATGCAGTTTTCAGATGGGAACAGCTGAGCACTCACTACGTGATGGGGGACAGATATACTGTATTAACACAGTGATGCAAGCCATGTCAACCCTGTCAAAATGTCCTTAAAAGAGCCAGAGTAGAGTTGCTTTTTACCTTAGATGGCAACTTCATTTCAGATGAGGCGTTTGTTTTAATGTGGAAAAATTAAAAAAAAAGGATTTACCTTAAAACTTCTAATCTATAGCTCATTCATTTCATAAGTTTTGATGCATAAATTACATGAATATGTTAAATATTTCCCTCACTCTAACCTAATGTGTATGTCACTTATGCACTCAGATACTTATGCAACCTGACAGAGTTAGAACAGTATTGTCAAGAAGAATGGAGACACATCCAACACAGACTCAGTGTTGTGATCACAGCCAAAGGTGCATCTCACACTGACTTTTAGGAGTGAATAATTATTTTTCTTTCAATATTTTTGTTTAATTTACATTACTTTGGAGAAGGCTATTTCTGTTTTGACATTAAACTGTTTTTTTCCAATACATTTTAACATGACAAATGCCTTAAAAAAAAACAAAGTAAGAAAAAAAAACCCAACTTTGATTGATCTATTAAAGCAATAAAAGCGTAAATCATCCAAGGGGGTGAATACTTATGATAGGCACTGTACATGAAATTTGTTCTCTGCATTTAACCCATCCCTGAAGAGCAGAGGGCTGACATGGTGTAGCGCTCGGGGAGCAGTTAGAGTTAAGGGACTTGCTCAACATCCCATCGTGACCCTCCGATCACCAGTCCGTTTCTATAACCATAAATAATTATTGTTACTACATTATATCATTTGATGGCCAATACCCATTTCAATAAAAAAAAGCCATTTGAGGTGTATTTATGTGTAATATTTTTTTAGTTAAATATCCAGTTTTATGCTATTTTTCACCAATCTCCATTTGTTCTAAGAACCCCAACAACATAGTATTTCAGTTTATTTTCACAAACTCGCCTGTTTTCTGGGGTTTTAGCCTCTGAAAAGTCACTTTCAGAGCACTCCTACAAACAATGGGTGCTTATGCATATGCACGAGTGCTTCAGGGTGTGTTTATCACAGCAACAGCAGCAGTAAATCATTAACAGTCTTCCTTCTCATCCTCACATCTACTGACCACAGAAATAATCCACTTAAGACGATTGTCCGTTGCATTGAGTCACAAACACGTCAGATCATCCCATTAAAGTGATACGAGGTGGTATAAAGGCTACTAAAATGGAACTGATTGTAACCTCTCGCTCTGCGCCAAAGGGAAGTAAACTCTCAACAATCAGCTGAGTCAGCTGTTTCAAACACTCACAGGAGCTGCAACGCCAATTTCCTGTCCTTCTTACCTCTTCTGGTCAGAGAAATAATCCATTTAAGATGATAGTCCATTGTTTTGTCTGACTGCTGCATCGCATTGGGTCACAAACACCTCAGATCATCCCATAAAGGCAATACAAGACAGTATAACGTCTACTAAAATTGAAACTGATTGTGACCGCTCTTCGGTTTAAATATATACTGGATTATCTATATACTGAACATAAAAATATTAACTGTAATTACAACCGGCCTTCGCTATTTTTGTTTTACCAGTGAGGCAGTTTGAGAGGGAGGAGCTCACATTCTTATTTAGGGTAGGAGGAGCCAGGATTGTCAGGAGGAGGAGTTTCCGTGTTGTGACAAAGCGAGAAAAATTTAACTCGCCCATTTGGAGCTGAGTTTTTACAAAATATGGAATAGCAATGGTGGGAAGAGACAGAACTTTTTCAACTTTGGCCCTCTGAATGAGGCTAAAGGAATGTAAATCACTGTAGCAAAACCATTATGAAGTGAATTTTTCACAACACTACCTCTTTAAAGAAAAATTCCCAAACTGCCTTTGAAGACGAAGGAAAAGAGGAGCAGAGAGGCAGCAAAGACGAGAACGAAGTGAGCAGGCAGAGAGATACAGAGCACATACAGAGCTGATTACTCCTAAAATAGGAAAAGTTATTTCACTTTTGTACAATATCTGATTCTGAGGAGCAATATTTCCTAATCAAAAATATGATGTTTATATAATGGATGTGCATTACTTTGTAAATAGGAGGGCTGGTACTGGGGCGGCGCCTCCTCGTGGTACACCACACTTTGTACGATGCCGTGGACGGGGTTCAGAAGGTTTGTGTCCTGGCACATGGACAGCACAGTGTTAATTTTGGAGTCCAGCAGGTTGTGCCTGGGGAAGAAACATCCAGACATGAACTCACTATAATCGTAATGCTCGAATTACACTCTATACACAAGGTCTAAAGTTCATTTCCATCTTCCAATGCAAAATGGCCATCATCACCATCATAAATACTAAGTTAATTGACATTTTCACTGCTTTCTTACGATCCAACTTAACATACAAGTCATTACGCGCCTTTTGTTTGGCCTTTTGTATGCACAGATTTGTGTGTAAGAAGTACGTAAGAACATTCCCACGCAAAAATTGGATTAATCAACCAACCTATACTTGTGTGTAGGAACAGGAGGGTCTTTCATTCAAAGTGCGCTTAAAAGAACTAGGTTAACAAGATTTTGCTTAGTTTACCCAATCTGACTCTGAACACACTGGTTTTTCCATTCTACCAAACTCTTCTCAGCTTGAAGAGCTGCGGTTCATCAAGCTAGCTGTCACTGCTTAGGTCAAGTGTGCGTTCAAGGATTTGTGCAGAAAACCAGTGAAGTTGATCACAGATTTACTGATTAGAGATGCAAGAATCTCTGCGCCACAGTTTTTACTCCGAGTAAACAGCCAATAGAAACCAATGCTGAAACAAAGAGGCCGTGAAGTCATTTGTTACTAGCAGCTCGCAAGAAGAAATAAAACAGAAAAAAAGGATGGAAACGTTGAAAAAATTTCTTGTGGTTTCAAAATTTTAAAAAGCAGTTAACAGTTAAGTTGGTGTTATTTAGTAAACTTATCATAGAGAACAACTAAAGCATTTATGATCAGGCACTGTTTGCCGAGTACTAACTGTCAGTTTTGTTAATCCTGCATTTCAAAAAGACAGCTAATTTGATCAGAGAGACGAGTAGGATAGTGCTCAGTGTGTCATCTTGGAGAAAAGTAGATAAGGAGACTTGGCGGTGGAATTAGGAAGGGCAGGAGTGCATACAGAGAAAGAGGTTAGCTAATAAGAAGTGGGACGCAGAGGATTGAAGAGAGTAGGCAGGAGTACGGGGGGATGAAAGTAAAGGTAGAGGTGCCAAAGGCCAAACAAAAGGCGCATAATGACTTGTATGCTAAGTTGGATCGTAAGAAAGCAGTGACAATGTCAATTAACTTAGTATTTATGATGGTGATGATGGCCATTTTGCATTATAAGTTTGATTCCAGTTCGTTCATATATAAGCATACCGCTGACATTCAGTAAGAAATAACTACACTTACACAACTGGAAAGACCTTTGGGAAGACAACGCTAGCTTCAGCCAAGTACTCATACAGAATCCTCTGGTCAAAGTCATCAGTGGTGTATTTGACCTGCGTGGCCTAAAGAATAAGCAGAGTGTGTTAACAGAATCCCTGATTGCAGTCAGCCAAGCAGCTCTGGAAAGTGCCCTCACCAGCACAGTAAGCAGCAGAGCCTGGATTTTTGGGTCAATCAGCACCTCTTCATCCAGCAAAACGTTGGACTCTGATACAGACACCTTACGTAGGTGGGAGTTTCCTATTCTTTGCGTCTCTGGAATTTTCAGTAAAGAAATGGTATGGTAAAAAAAACCTATAAAAGAAATAGTATGATCTGTTTTGTATTCAAGGCATGTTACCGATGTCATAGTCATTCTCAGCTACACGTCTCATCTTGGGAGGAGTTGTCATACCAGACTCCATCTCTGGTCTCTTTGGTGCTTTCGAGTCTGATATGAGGTGATCAAAGCTCTTCCTTGTGCCTAGTCAACACAAAACCATATTTAATTAAAGTCTGAAGCATTAACATTAAACTTTACCTAACTTACTTAAAGAGACACAAACATGATCTGTAAGCGCTATGATGTGAATCATACCTAGCAGTTTTTTGGTGTTGGCTTGTGAGGGCTGACCCATGTCCAGACTCATGGACTTGCGGGTTCTGGGGCTAATCTGGCCCATTGTGGGGTAAGGATGGGCAGAAAGGTACCGCTCTGACACCTGAGTCCAGGGCTGAGTTTCATGTAGAGTTCTACAAAAACAAAAACAAAAACAAAAAAAAAATTGGCTTGGCTAGACTGATTCAATAATCATCAGATAAAAAATAGACAGGTTTAAATGTCCCATTTGAAAATTAAGAGCATTTTACCTGTAATAAGATGCTACTACACTTGGGTTTCCACTTTTCTTTTATCAGCTTACCTACAGGAGGGGTCAGTGATGTGACTGGAGTATATATTCATGGGTACTGGGTCCATGGAGAGGTCAGAAATCAAGAGAGACTTCCTGTGTTTGAGGCTGCAGCGACTTCGGACTTCTTCAGATACAGTGAGCAGAGCTTCATTGAAACAAGGAAAAGGAAATATGAGCAGAAAGCCCAGACAGACCCAATTAAATGCAAATATTTTTTGTATTTACAGTCAAAAAGGAGTATCGGAGGGGTTAATGAGCCAGTACTTTAAGATGTTTTACTAAAACCTTATTTTATGGAACCGATTCATTGTGGGGCATGTGTTTAGTGTTATGGCTGTGACCGTATCTGCTAGAATAAATTGTTTGTGGAAAAGGACTGATTTTAAATACATTACAACAATAATGTAGCCTTTTTTTTTTTTAAAAGGTTTTCCAATACTGCACTTTAACTGATCAAAGCGACTCGTTTTGTTTTGTGGTTTGAAATTATGCAGGCTCTTTGGTAAATATCCATCCCAGCTTAACGTGTTCCTTTCATCATGTGACCTAACTGAAATTGTAATCAAATAGCCATGACTGAGACAGTTTGCATGTTCTCCCCAATTCTGTTTGGGTCCAAAAACATGTAATACAGGTTGATTGGAGTCTTCAAATGTGTGTCTGTCATTGTTTTCTATTGTTTATATTTTTTCTAAAAATAGACTATATAGTCAATGAGTCTTTCCCTAACCAGGCTCCCTTAACCACTAGGCCACCACTTTCCCTATGTAGTATGTCTGTGACCAGAATCTTGATGATGAGTAGAGGCAGTGAGAGACTGACTCTGAAACGTACCAGCCAGATAAGCCACACTCTGGATGTTGACTTCAAATTTGTCACACTTCAGATGTTTGCTAACCAGCGCCAGCAGCGTGTGCAGGATTCTCACAGTCCTCGCAACAGTGGTTGCTGATGGGTGCCTGTACCCTATGGAAACGTCAAGAACTGTTTTCTTAGTCAGGCTGATTCAGCACATTCAGTACCTAACAGCAAAAAAAGGCTGGAAACACAAACAACTGAACAAAAGGTAACGCTTATAGCAGCACAACTTTGTTTAAAAAGTCTTGTGTAGGTTCACTAAACTTAAAGACAGCAGACTTGTTTATGTTTTGATGAACATATCTTACCTTTGAGCAGGTGGCCCACCAGTGCAAAGTTGAAGTTAGCGCTAAAGTTAAGGCCAACAAAATGATCCATCTGCTTACAGTGCCACTCTAAAGGACATCTGACTGCCATAAACACCTCTTCTGGGCTCTGAAATGCAAAGCGGAGGAAAGGTGAGAAGGTAGTTCGGAAATCTTGAATTGTTTTAATGTTGAATTACATTTTTTGTCTTTGAGGCCTTTACAGGCAAAGTATTTAGAAGTGAAATCTTTCAAGACAGAGTATCAACTATCCAACAGCCCAACGTGGGGTTGCAGCCTAATGTTTGGACACCTCTGCATTAAAGGTTACCTGTACAGTCCCGGGGTCAAGAGGAGGCAACGGCCCCTCACGCGGACAGTCACACCTCCTCAGTCAAATTGTAGTGTTTTAATTTTTTTATATATTGTTTTCAGTCTATGATGTGTCAAAACAACCCAAAACTCGGATGAAATTCCACCGACTCTAATGAGCAGTTTTGGAAATTCAAATTCTGAGTTTCCAGTGGTCCTTGAACCCATCACGCACCTGCTTACGTTATGTCATCAGTGCATCATCCCGCAGCAAGGAGTAGCCTGTAGCCAGCAGCTATATTTGAGTCTATTCTGTGTGAAATGGCTGCGCGTTTCAGCGAGCGTAATAAACACAAATGGTTGAGGGACAGTTCACAGTTGCACGATGAGCAATAAGAGCACACAAAAACAACTTCAGACACAGCACAAGCAGCAAAAAAAAAAACAACTTGGGTTTTCTGTAGTAATAGATAAAATTATATTGAAGAAAATGTGAAAAAAGCACAACAAAAACATAAATAAAAGGAAATCTGAAAAATCAAGTTGGAGACAATGTAAACACTGCACCCAAATAAACAGCTTGATGTCACATCTGGCCCAAGATGGGTGCTTCCATATATTTCCACAAATAATGTGCACATATTTTATTGGTAGTACATTAAACACATTTTATGTTATATATACATGACTAGTACAGGTACCCTTCAAAGCATTTAAAAATCAAAGCAAAATATAATAGAGTTAAGCTGTCTGGCACACTGTCTGTTTTATACAATTTATATATACTAGTGCAGTGCCCGTAGGAAGTATGTCTTGCTATAGAAAAGTGGGAGGTTTAATATTTAGCACTGTAATATAGGCTAGCATATATCTGCAGCTTTCTGAGAGAGAGAGAGAGAGAGAGAGAGAGAGAGAGAGAGAGAGAGAGAGAGAGAGAGAGAGAGAGAGAGAGAGAGAGAGAGAGAGAGAGAGAGAGAGAGAGAGTAGTCGACTAAATAAACCTGCTGGTGAACATTTACGTGGGTGTTTTTTAGGATATTAGACCCACTTTAGTCATTTTTAAAAAGCCCTTAGGGCAGTCATTCCTGTAGGTTACCCTGACTACCTGTCAACATTGAGCTTTCTGCAAAGCTGCACTGAAGATAATTTTATGAAATAAAATAATCTCAGGTCAATCTAAGCCTGATTCACAGATACTGTATATTTGAAGAACAAACAGACAGATTCCTTGCTTTTATAGATAGATAGATAGTTACCTTGTCATTGAACACTCGCATTGTGTCCAGAGTATGAAGGTTCTGCTCCAGCAGAGCCGTTCCAGCAGAGTACAGGTTAACCTCATCTAGCTGCAGAACAGCGATAGCCACCCAGAACAGGGCTTTGTGCATCAGCGACTCCTATCAAGACATGTGGTGGTGAGCAATTATGTGGTTACAGATAAATTACTGTTCTTTTCGCTCACAGATAGTTTAGATTGTGCTTTCCAAGTTGGAATTTTAGTAACAACAAAGTAGCAGTCAATTGCTGGGTGTACATCAGCTATAAATAGTCAAGATTATTTAGTAACCTGATTCAATTGATCCTGGAAGTGTGAAGAAGGTAGTGTGTGTGTATATGTGTGTGTGTGTGTGTGTGTGTGAGAGAGAGATATGGGATGCACATGCCCCAGTGCAAACAATATGGGATGGATTCATTGACTGAATAAAACAGTATTGTTGCAGCATACATGTCCTTTGATCACTGTAATTGATGTTAACATAAGCAGGATAATAAGATCTGTGACTGTCCCAAAGAAAACCAAGCCCATTAGCCCCGATGACTACCGCCCCATAGCTCTCACATGGTGGTGAAATGTTCCTAGAATATGCAGTGGTTGAAGAGGTATTCACTTTTCAGTTACAAGGGACATTGTTGACATTTTGTAGTTGTCAGTTGGTTTGCATTATATATTTGTTTAAGATATTTGCAAATTTTGCAATTACACAATTTGCAGTGGTGCTGTATTTTGACTGTAACTGCATTCTGAATGATTCACTTCATTGGAATTGTGTGGGCCCACAAAGGGGAAATTTGCAGAATTTCAGTAGCAGATAGTGTGAACACATCAATGTTTTTTCTAAAATATTCACTCCTCATGAGTCATGACAGTAAAATAAGAGTATTCTAAACCAATTTACTGCAGTAATTACTCTTTAATTTAAATTGTCATTGGTTATTCAGTGTTTGAGGGAAAAGCAGGGAATACTGTATATTAAAGATGAAAAACCTGAAAGAGACAGGAACTGTATATACATGGAAGTCATATCGCCATCACAATATTAAGGACCGACATCGCACATTTTTCTCATACCGCACAGGCCTACTGCATAACCACATCAGACAGTAAATATATTAAGTTTGCAGACAACGCAGCTGTTCTGAATAAAGAACTGATTGTGAATTTCAGCAAGAAACAGTAAAGATCCTTACAACCACTATGCATCTACGGGTCTAAGGTGGAAAGAGTGGACAGTAGGCTTATTGCCCATCTGATAGGCCAATATGCATTTTATGCAATTTGCATGATTTGCTGTAATGTCTTAATTCGCCAATCCGATTAATGATGAAACCTTTTGCAGATGTCCCAGTTATATTGTTTTATCTGTCTTATTTACTCCAAAGACGTTCCACACCACCGACATGTTTGTTTGAATCAGAGATAGTTTTTCTTAGCCCTGTCACTATGTGACGTGACAGCAGAGTTTTGTAATCCAGTAATTACCAGACTTTGGTAAAATCTGTTCAGTAAATTTTAACCCCTTCGGTCAAAATGTCTGATGAAAGTTCTTACTTTAAGTACAATTAGATTTTTATTAACTGTAAATTTCCACATCATTTTATTAAAAAATGAGTGTGCAACAGTGTTGCGCATGCTTTATAAAGTGACGCATTACAGTAACAATATTACTTTTTGGGTAACAAAGTAAGGTGTAATGCACTACACTTCAAATATTAGTGACAAAGCTACTTTATTTTCCTGTAGGAATGCGCTTCCCCATGTTAACCGTATTTTACAGCGTACAGTTTGTTCTCACATCTCTCTCATCTTTTCCTTGGAAATAAATTCTATGAGGAGATTTCCAATTCACTAATATTGTTTTTTTTTTTGCTATGGTGAGTGTCGCAAGAATGGATTGTAATTGGTTTGTTGGAAGATCGAGCATTGTCAGGTCTCCTATCAGACATAGATTTGGAGACAGAGGAATCCTGCAGTCCAAAATGGAAGACAGATTTTCAGTGATTAGAAACCAAAACTGTTGAACTGGGGAACAGAGCCATGAGGCATGTAAATAAGAATCAATAGTTCCTTGGGTGCACTGAGAGCAGATGTCTGTTGGGGAGAAGGCCATTTTATACATTTTCTGTTGGGTAATGTGGGATCTGTGGAGAACCTTGTATTGAATTAGCTGAAGGTTTGTGTTTCTTGTCATCTTAAAATTATTACAACAAATTTCTGTCCAGAAATCGGTGTTCATGGTGAACATTTAGCGATTGGTAAGTGATTAAAGTTAGTGTTCGTTGTAGGATAATTGGATCTACAGGAGTGTTTTTCTTAATTGTTTCTGTTACTTGTAAGTACTGTAAAAAATTACTTTTTATTCTTATTGAATGTTTGTGTTAGATTGTAATATATCCTGAGCTTGTTATTTTCAAAGAGGTCTTGGAGATGAGTGATTCTACTTTTTTCCCCATGTCTTCAGATAGAGCAGTGTTTTTCTATTTCAAAAGTCGAGGTTGTGCCAGATTGGAGACAACGTGCTAGGTTTTAATTGAACATTCGTAATGTCCAGGGCATTCCACCACACAGTCAGGGTAGAGGCAATCAGTGGGTTTTTAAAGCAGTTGTGACATTTGAGGGTCGTAGTGATAGAAGGGAGATCAGAGATGTTTGCAGTCTAATTTTTCTACTTCTAGCCAGGTGTAGTAGTATTCTTTTGGTTTTAGCCATTCTGTTAAATATAAGATTTGGTTTGCTAAGAAATAATGCATGAAATTAGGGGCTTCTAAACCACCATCGCTTTTATTTTTTTGGAGGGTTGAAAGGCTTATTTTAGGTTTTTTATTCCTCGCATAGAATTTTGTAATTGCAGAATCTAATCTTTGGAACCATTGCGTTGGTGGTTTTAGTAGGATCATAGAGAACAGAGATTTTCATTTTAATTGAAGCTATTTTGCCAAGGAGTGAGATTGGGATATTGTTCCATCGCGGATCCAGGTTCAGTTAAATTAATTCATTTAAGTTTGGTAATATACTTAAGCCTAGATATTTAATTGTGTTTGTGGGGGAGGGGTATTGTGGGTTTTGGCTTGCCGGGTTCCATGAATTTTTTGTTGAAGGGAGGATTGAAGATTTTGACCAGTTAATAAAATAGTCTGATAGTTTAGAGAAGCTGTCTATTAGATTAAATACTTCTTCTAATGAGGATTGGGGCTCTTCCAAATAAAGTAAAATATCATCCGCATAAAAATTAATTTAGTGTTCTGAGATGGATGAGTGGATTCCTTTAATAACAGAGTTCTGACGTACAG
Source organism: Gouania willdenowi (assembly GCF_900634775.1). Classification (NCBI taxonomy): domain Eukaryota; kingdom Metazoa; phylum Chordata; class Actinopteri; order Blenniiformes; family Gobiesocidae; genus Gouania; species Gouania willdenowi. The sequence continues at coordinate 32,378,109 of NC_041056.1, forward strand.
CTGCTGCGAGAGGTTCAACAAATATTGCAAAAAGCGAAGTGAGAGTGGACAGCCTTGTCTGCTTCCCCTCTGTATTGTGAAGCTTTGGGATGTTTTTTTGTTTGTGGTTACTGAGGCCTTAGGTTTAGTGTACAGGGTGGAGATCCACAGTATGAATGATTCTCCAAAGCCAAATTTGCCAAGGACAGCAAGGAGGAATGTGGATTTCTGATCTTTGGTGAGCTGTGGTAGGTTGAAGTTATTGAGGAAGGTTTCAATATCTTCAGGGTCAGGGTTTAAGTTAGATGAGTATAGGTTTTTATAATAATCATGAAAAATCTTATAAATACCCTGAGGTAAGTTTAAACTTTGACCTGAATTGTCAGAAATTGCTGCTATAAAGGAATTTCCTTGTGTTTCAGCTGATTTGCTAAATATTTGTTTGATTTATTGCGAAATGAAATAATTTTTTTTAGATAAGATGATATCCAAATTAAGTTTTGTATTTTGGAGTTTTTTGAATAAAAGTTCAGACGAGTTAGCTGTCTTGTTCTCTTAAAAACAAAAAAACTTGACTTTATACCTTACTGAGCAGAGGCTGGAGCTTTGTCAGAGCGATGACTGTGGCTTCTATTAACACTTGGCTGTTGTAATTGTCCGGGCCCTTTAGGCAGCTTTCCAGGCCCTGTGATCATGCAGATAATGAAAAAAGTAAAGAAGATCAGCAGAAAATGAATGACAGATGTCACATCAGATAAGTGATATGAATGAGCAGTAAAATAGGAGTCACTCACACTTGTGAAGGATTGTTTTCTGCCAATACTTTTCCATTCATTTGTTTTTAGATCAATCATGATATTTACAAATCAAAAACCATGCTATAGAAAGTCACATCTTAAAATGATCCTTTTAACAATAACAATTTATACTCAAATACATTTCCCTACATCAACATAGATAGGTAATATAACAAACTCTCAAAATCTGTAAGTATCCAAGTTCCCCTTCAGTGACTACAATGTATGTGTATTGGAAGAGCAGAACGGTATCATGCCCAAACGTGTAATGGTCTCACCCGGTCAATGCTGAGCAAAGGGCTGGCTTTGCTGAGGATCCGGATGATCTGCTTGATCTGACCATGGTTTACTCTCTTACTGATGCATCCGAAAACCACCAACGCTCTAGGCTGAAGGGAAGGGTTGTACTGGAAAGCAAACCTTTAACACAAATACTTGTATTTTAGACTGCACACCAACATTACATCATGAACACAAATTATTAAGGGTGGAGTAGAATCATACTTCTGGGCGAGTTCAGTCCACTGATCTAACCATTTGCAGGTTGGGATGTCCCTCATGCAAGCCTAGAGCCAAAACGACAACAAAACATAGAAAGCAATTGAGACAAGGTGGCAGCATTCCAGAGCTTTTAAAACACTGCTGACCTCCATAATCTCCAGTAAGGCCTCTGTTACGGTCTCCAGGGACGACAAGGCAAAGGTCTCTCTCTCATAGGAGCCCGGGGAGAAAGAGCGGTCTCTGTAGCTGGAGCGAAAGGCAATGACGGCGGCAGATTTCACTTTGCTGATGCCAAACAGCAAGTAGAACTTGGGCAATGAGAACTCAGTCAGGCTCAGCCTCAGAACCTGTTTTGTCTCCTCTGTAACATTTAGCACAAAACAAACATGTTTAACTGAATCAGGCTTGGAACATGATTAAGCATCTCTAGATTAAGCTGTGACTGAACTCTTTAAGGCACTGTGCAGCATACGGTACAACATTTCAAGACATTGAAAACACCAAAGATACAATTCCTGAAGAAAACAGTAGCTGCACTTTGTAGTGATAGAATCAATATAATATGTTGGGGCTGCCGAGGGTCAGCAGTAGAGTGGGTCATCCAAAAACTAAAGGTTTGGCGAATCAAATCCTGCTTTATCAGAGTCATTGTTGTTGTGACCTTAGTCAAGGCACTTTGCCCACATTGCCTCGTATGAATGGGTATGAATTGTGTTGGGGTTCCCTAGGCACGAATTGGCAGCCACGCTTTTGACAATATACCCCAGGGCAGCACCAGTATGACTGATGAGAACAGTATATAAATCCAAGCTATAGTACCCGGTATTATTATTGATATGTTCACTATATGGGACCTGCGTCAATATCTGCTTGTTTATGGTATTGCAATTTGAAAAAATTGACCAGCCGATCCACAACAATATTGAAACGCCATGATGGGAGCTCTCCTACTGACTGATAAACATTGCATATGTTCAGAGCCACACAGAGACCTGAGAGGGGCAGGTGCTTTATTGTATAAATGTCCTTTATAATACAAATGTAACTTTAAAAAATAAATAAATAAATAAAAAAAAAAAAAAATAAAAAAAAAAATATATTTATTGGGTTTAATTTTAGGAACAAAAACATTTAGGACAACAAGAATAACACGCCAAGGGGAGAACCCATCTCATGTTACAACCACATTCATATACACATTTTTGCATGTTCAACCCGTATTTATGTGGAGAAAGTAAAAGCAATAAAAAAATGATATATATATAAATATGGACGACCACGCCTAGGGCACCAAGGGGATGTTGCAAGTCACCCCGCCGGCCCCCAGGCGCACCGACCGAGCACCCCAGAGCGCGTCGGATTGCCTTTTCTCGATGTCGCCCCAACCCCCACCAAGCACCGCACCCACAGGCATGCTAGGGCGCGGCCCGCACCACCTGCCCCGGAAGACTCCCCCAGGACCGGCCAGCAGGCCAGGCTCGCCAGACCCGCCAGACCCCAAGAGCACCCCCGCGGGACAGGGAACCCCAACGACACACAACCAGTGCAGAGCAGCAGCCCCCAGCCAAAGGCGCCCCGGACCCACCCATCAGTCCGCAGATAGCGGGACAGACCTACCAGTTTGGTAGGTCTGGCAAAGGTGGCAGTATTTACTGCCACCTTATTGTATTTCTTGATTTCTTATTTATTCTATCTGGTTGCTCTTCCTACGTATTTCTACCTAAACCTTCAAGCATAAAGAGTTTTTGTGCTCTGATTCTATTTTTTTTAATCCATTTGTTAGGTTTTTAGTTTTTCCATTCATTTTTTTCTTAAGAAAGGATGTGAATGCAATCACCCTCCATTGTCATTAAATTCTAGATATTCTGATATTTCTTTTGCAAATTTCTCAATACTATGTTTGTATAATATGCTAGAGTTAAATATTTAATGTGTAAGTTTCTTTTCATACATCAATGTTAAGGTTGGGTATAAAGGGCAGTGATCAGAAATAGCCATAGTTCCAATACGACAGTTTTGTACTTTACTAATATCTATTCTGAATAGTAAGAAATAATCTCTTCTTGAATATGTTAAATGGGGTGGGGAAAAGAAAGTATAATCTCTCTTTAATGGATTAAAACATCTCCAAACATCAGTTAATCCCAATTCAGATACAAGAGAGGTAATTTTCTTTGTTAACTTTTGGGGTTGGGATGTTCTCTTTCTTGATGAGTAAGGTGTGGATTCAAAGTGATGTTAAAATCACCTCTGCATATAAGGGTACCTTGGGCTTCTGTTGCAATCCTGTCCAGTATTTGTATATAGAATTGTGGTTTAGAGCTGGGAGGAATATAAACATTATATAATGTAAACATATTTCCATTCACTCTTCCTTTTATAAGAATGACTCTACCCTCTCCATATTTACTGGGAGATATATGCTCATATGTTAATTTACCAAATATCAATATGACTACACCTCTTGAATGTTATGATCCATGAGATGAGCCGTGTCTTTTAAGCCTTTCATGTTCTAAAGTATTTTGCTCTGTTTTAGTGTACTTACTAAAGAAGCCAATTTACATTTAAAGAAATTACATTAACCATGGTGTCTGGGGTCTTAGTTGAGACTTTGCATGAAATATTATATACAGTATATTATAAGGTAACCTAAAACCATCCATATATGCTGGTGTCTCACACTGAACAATAGAAGTCAAACAACTGGTCTCCATGGCCTTCAACTCAAACAGTAACACACACTAAAAAGCATATGAACGAGAAAAAAACAAAACAGGGATGCTTGTCCCTCTTATGTCCCTGTTGGTAGGTGGAGGGGAATGCCCCCAGAGATAGGGTAGAGCCCTCCCTAGCGGTGGAATGACTGACTTGCATGTACATTCCATATACTCTAGAAAAGTCCAAGTTCTGATATTCCGGTCGGCAGTTAATGATATTTATAAACAAATGAGGACAAAAACTCAAAATTACCTCACTTTTCCCACAGTCTGTTCTGCATAGTCTGTTCTTTTAATGTTGATGTGATTTTCTAAATCCTTGGAGCCTCTCTCTCACTCGTGTCTCCATTTGGTCTCCTCCGTCGTAGGCATCTGCTCGTTGCCATGGGAACGCCTTCAGTATGTTTTCTTGCCCTCGGGTAAAGTGAATCATAGAGCCGCCCTCCGAATATTCAGGCACGCCATACATCCGAATGTTATTTCTTCTGGACCTGCTTACCAGGTCAGTCAACTTTTCAGGCAGCTTTCTTTGTTCTTTTAAGTTTTAGCAGGGCTTCTTTGGTTACAGTGCTGCTTGTCTCCAGGTCCAAAATACGCTCCTCTGCCGCGGTGATAACGTGGCCCTGGGCCTGAAGAGACATCCCCACCTCGGCTAGCTTCTGGTTGAGTTCTTGTTTCAATGTTGACAACTCGTCTCTCAGATCTTTTCATATATCTCCCTTGAGTTCTAAAATAGCGCCATAAATGCCTTCTTTAAAGTCGTGTAGGTCTTTAGAGACAGACAACATTTCTCAGAGCAGCGTGTCTGCCGGTTTGCTAGCTTCCTTGCTAGTTAGCGTGCTCCATTTCACCTTTTTTGTTGTTATCTGGCCAGTTGACCGTCCTTTTGGCATCTTCTGTCCTCAGAGATTTCCCCTACTCATTTATCCCCATTCAAAGCTTTCAGGTTGTTATTTTCATGTTTGTGACTGATTTTGTGAAATGTGTGCTTAGAGAAGTGATTTTGCTCTGTTTGTCATAAGAGGAATAACTCCCCTTAATGTCCCTCCCTTCGTCCCTGCAGGGAGGTGAGCTCCATCCTCACCATTGACTTTGATGGTAAACAGACATGGCGAAGGTAGAAGAAGCCACGCACTTACTTTTCTTTCCTCCCCTCAGCCGAGCCTCTCAAGACCCAGTGAGTGGATTTTATATTTGCTGGTTGAGTACAGACACTTCATGACTCAAGCACTAACGTGGAAGATGTAAGTTCATATTATTTTGTGTTTCTTTTACTGCATAAGCCTAACTAGCAAGATAAGCAGCTGGCTGTTAAAATGTCAGTGTAACATTAGTACAGAAGCTAACACTGCTCAGTTACTGCAGCTAACATTTTGTCCGCTGACACTCAAGAGCAAATGTGTGAACACAGATTTGTGAACGCTCCTCTCCGAGAGCGCGGACGTATAGTGGGCGTGGCCAGACACTGCTCATTTGCATACCCGGAAGTACACTCGGAAAAAGCCTGTTCTGAGAATAGCTCATGAGAGCGACTTGTTAGACAGCTCAAATTCGGGCAGACAAATGTGTTTGGGGCAATACTATTTTGTTGGGCTTCTGATACCTGGTATGAAATGCAGTATAATATGGGACCTTTAAAGGGGACATATTATACTAATTTTTCACCTTTTAAAATGGTTCCCTGTGGTCTAAATGACATATCTGTGCTGGGGTTTGGTCAAAACATAACATGAATAAAGCAACAGGGGTGGTTTATGACCCTGTATAATCCAGCTCTTTCAGAGCGCTCCGTTTTGGGGACTGTATATTTGTATTAAGATCAATGCCATTTGTTAGAAATGTTCAACATTTTTCTTTTGTGAATTAAATCCACAAAGTATTTTTAAAGGGAATGGAGTGATAGTTTTGCCTCCTTTAAAGGGGACATATCATGCTAAATCTATTTTTTAGCCCTTAAATGCATTTTGTTGTATATTTAGAGTGCTTAGAAGTACAGAAAAAATCAAATTAGTTTCTTCAGGTGCTCCGTAGATATCTTTATATTCTGTTTTGCTCATATTTTTCAATCTGTTTCGATTTTTCTATTCTCTATTATGTTTTTTGAACTATTACATCACAGTATTTGCAGCGGAACTGCCAAATTAGTACATCAACTCCAGGTCCAACACTTCGAGGAATCCGCCATTTTTATTTCTCGCTTTTATTTTGTAGTCCAAGCTCAAGGATGCCGAAGTTACGAGAGGATAAGTCAAAATGTTGGGTTGTGGGATGTAGTAACCCACACGCTTCATTACACCGTCTCCCAGCATCAGAACCTTTTCGAAGTGCCTGGTTGAGTTTTATTTTTCACGGAAATGTACCCACATCTGTGGGTAAGGTCATTTTTGTGTGCGCGAAGCACTTCAAGGATGACTGCTTCTGCAACTTCCACCAGTATAAAGAAGGATTTACCGAAAGACTTTGTCTAATTGAGGGTTCAATTCCTTCTATCTTTGGAGACGATGAACAGAGCACTTCGGTAAGCTGTAAATAACGCTAAAAAGTGTGAGGATAAGACGTCCCTGTCATTATTTTGTTAGGATTAGCAGTTGCACCGTCTTCAGACTTCATATGTTAGCGCTGTGTGCTCGTTTTAGATCCTTGATGATATGGCCTACGTGATTTAATTTAAGTCTAAAGTTTTCATTAGTCATTTCTTTTTGCCGTTTTTGTCTTTGAAAAGACTGTATTAAAATGCATTTCGTGACGTTAGCTTGGCGCTAGCGTTAGCTCGGTGCTTGTGTTAGCTCACTTGTTAGGGTTCTGCAGGTTCATCATCTTCATTTTCATCTCGCTCCGCCGGGTCCAACTCTGGCTCGAACATGTAAGGCTGGATGGACAAGTCTTCTGTTGTTGACATTTTGTAAATAACCTCTGAATAAAAAGTTTATGCGCCGCTACATAGCCGTATCTCTTCAATCAAACTACAAAAATGGCTGAGCAGGGTGGAGTTGAACCGAGTGTTACCTGAAGAGGGGGCGGGGTATGGAGTGTCTCATTTGCATTTAAAGAGACCGCACCAAAACGAGTTGCTCTCAGAAGCACATCAGAAAAGGGGTAGAAAAGGGGCCTGTGGAGCTATAATAATGAGGAATTCAGACCCAAGCATTGCAGTTCCGCTTTATATAGACCACAACTGTATGATTTAAATGTAAAAATGAAGGATTTAAAACCATGATATGTCCCCTTTAAGTCTGTGTTTAGGACCTCAGAAATAAATTCAATATGCAGCAAAAATCGCTGACACAACTACTGCCAAATCCCATCCTCACCACTGAAGTTGAGCTGCGAGCAGGTGCAGAGGGAATGGATGATGTTGATGACCAAGCCGTGGGTGGAGGCCCTGAGGGATAGTGGGCCGGTGGCTACCAGCAGAGTCACCACATGGAACAGATAGGGCAGGTGGGCCGCCACATCTAGGGAGTTGTTGAAGGACAGCATGAGCATGTAGCGTGCAAGGATAGCGATGTCGTCCCACATCAGGTGCTGCTCCAGCGTAGGAGTTGGCGAAAGACACGTTTTGTCTATGATCTTACACATCCGGCCAATAACCTGCCAGAGAAAAAAGATAACAGCCAGAGGTTAGAGATGCTAGAGATAGGATGAATCAGGAAAGACCGATATAAATGTCTTCTGTCCAGCTATACTAAAACTATTAGCATTATTTACAGTACTACCTGCACGTGACAGCAGGAAGAAATATTTGTAGTAGGTAGTCCCAAATCGCTTCACTATATCAGTGTCTTCACCTGTTCACACACCACTAGGACTGAGCTGCCATGCAAGGCGCTAATCAATTATTTTGAGCAACTTAGGGTTCAGTGTTTTGCCCATGGACACAGACAAGTATGGACTGGGGTCGAACCCCCAACCTTGGGATCAGAAGAAGACCCCCCTCTACCACCTGAACCACGCCCCACGGTCGCTATAAGAGTTAAGGAACTATAGCCATTTGCTGTGAACAGGTGGATATGAAGTTTTGGAAGATGTTGATTTAAAGTGTGAAAGTTACAGGCTAAAATACATTTGCACCCATTATAGTGCCACCTCGTGGTACACTTTTTGGTATGGGTGATCTGTGTGCTCTTCTATAGTTACCCTGTAAATTTCACAGCCCTCAACATATTACTTCTGCTGAAATAAAGGTTTGTTTATTTATATGTTATGTAGTAATAAGCCACCCCCACTTTGACCAATCGCGAATAACTTCGAGATATGGTCCCAGGAGCGACCCAAAGTCATACCCACCAAATTTGGTAAAAATCGGTTGTGCCATTTAGGAAATATACATTTCTCATAATTGCAGTGCCCCCTAGAAACCTAATTTATTCAAATTTGGCTCATACACCCACAGTCTCATGGCAACCAAGGATCTCAGAATTGATGCCGTTAGCATTATTTTTACCAAGATATGCAACAGTTTGCGTTTTAATAGCTAGCTAGAAAACTTGTTAATATTTTGCGCATATTTTGCCCGAACAAACTAATTTTGATAACTTTAGATCAAGTCCAACTGAAGACTCTAAGTGCCAAGTTTCACGCTGATTGGACAAAACCCCAAAGAGGAATTCAAAAAAGTAGGTTTTTGAAAGGTAGTGACTTACAAAGACCAACGTGCTGTGGGAGTGGGCGTGGCCTATGTCAGAAGATGCGACTATGTAGGGAACATGTGGATATAAATTTTATGAAGATGTGAATTAAATTGTGAAAGTTAAAGGCCAAAATGTTTTTGCAATTTTTGGTATGGGTGGTTTGTGTGGTCTTCTATATCTACCCTGTAAATTTCATAGCCCTCAACATAAAAATTCAGCAGAAATAAATGTTTGTTTATTTATGAGTTATGATGTCATTAGCCATGCCCACTTTGACCAATCGTGAATAACTTTGAGATATTGCCTCAGGAGGGACCCAAGATCATACCCACCAAATTTGGTAAAAATTGGTCTTGCCATTTAAGAGATATAAATATTCGTTATTTGCAGCGCCCCCTAGTGGCCTATATTAATCAAATTTGGCACATACCCTCACAGGATATTGGCCAAAACACGTTGACTTTTGTTATAGCGCCACCTGCTGGCGGTCATATGTGAATTTTTGCGTCCAAGGTACACTGGGTTGTCTGGACACAACCCGAGCGGGGCATCGCCCTACCTTGCACGGTTTAGCCTGCGGCACCACTTTTACCCAAGGAAACATAATAATAAATATAATATATATAATAATAATAATAAAAATCTTTGCGATTACAATAGGTTTCCTAGCACCGCTGGTCCTTGGAACCGCGTATGCTTACATACGTGATTCCCTGGCCCTGCGGGCTTGGCCCCCTAACTAGAACTGCAAGCAGTTATGAAAGGGGGCCAAGCCTTCCCGCGCGACTCGGCCCCCGGGTTTTGTGGAGCCCGTGGAAGTACGTCACAAAGGATGACGTCAGGACACAGGCCAACGTGCCATTTGCTGTGAACAGGTGGATGTGAAGTTTTGGAAGATGTTATTTAAAGTGTGAAAGTGACAAGCCAAAATGCGTTTGCACCCACCTAGTGGTGCACTTTTTGGTATGGGTGATCTGTGTGTTCTTTTATAGTTAACCTGTAAATTTCACAGCCCTCAACATATTATTTAAGCTGAAATAAGGGTTTGTTTATTTATATGTTATGATGTAATAAGCCATGCCCACTTTGATCAGTCATGAATAAATTTGAGATATGGCCTCAGGAGGCACCCAAGATCATACCCACCAAATTTGGTAAAAATTGGTATTGCCATTTAAGAGATACAAATATTCTATTATTGCAGCGCTCTCTAGTGGCGTAATTTATTAAAATTTTGCTTATACCCTTACAGTCACATGCCAACCAAGGATCTCAGATTTGGTGTTGTTAGCATTTATTTTGACCGAGATATGCAACAGTTATGCATTTTTTCAGCAAGCTAGAAAAATTTACTCAGTAATTATCCGCACATATTTTGAGCCAAAAAAATTATTTTATTAACTTTAGATCAGGTCCAAATGAAGACTCTACGTGCCAAGTTTCACGCTGATTGGACAAAACCCCAAAGAGGAATTTGAAAAAGTAGGATCTTGATATGTCGTGACTTAACAAGAGCAGTGTGCTGTGGGAGTGGGCGTGGCCCATGTCAGAAGATGCGACCCTATGTCGGGGACATGTGGATATAAATTTTTTGAAGTTGTGAATTAAATTGTGAAAGTTAGAGGCCAAAATGTTTTTGAAAATTTAGCGCCACATAGTGGCGCAATTTTTGGTATGGGTGGTCTGTGTGGTCTTCAATATCTACCCTGTAAATTTTACTGCTCTCAACATAATAATTCAGCAGAAAAAAATGTTTGTTTATTCATGCGTTATGATGTAACGCCCACTTTGACCAATCGCGAATAACTTTGAGATATCGCCTCTGGAGAGACCCAAGATCATACCCACCAAATTTGGTAAAAAACGGTCTTGCCATTAGATATAAATAATTGTTATTTGCAGCGCCCCCGAGTGGCCTACATTATTCAAATTTGGCGCATACCCTCACAGTCACATGCCAACTAAGGATCTCAGATTTGGTGTTGTCAGCATTTGTTTTGACCAAGATATGCGCCAGTTTGCATTTTTATAGCTAGCTAAAAAACTTTACTCGTTAGTAATTTGCACATAATTGACCCGAACAAACTCATTTTGATAACTGTATATCATGTCCAATGGAAGACTTTATGTGCCAAGTTTCAAGCTGATTGGACAAAACCCCAAGGAGGAGTTCGAATAAGTAGGTTTTCCAGTTTTTGCGATTTTGCTCCAAGAAAAGTTTCGGCGGAAATGGGCATGACCTAGCCCAGGTGATTCAGTGCTATTCAAGGAATCTGTGGATATGAAGGTTTTAAATTTGCAACAAACGGTGTGGGAGTTATTGACCAAAACGCGTTGACCTTTGTTATAGCGCCACCTGCTGGCGGATTTTTGTGAATTTTTGCGTCCAAGGTCCCCTGGGGGTTTTGGACCCAACCACCACAGGGCACCGCCCTACCTTACACGGTTTATTCTGCAGTACCACTTTTACCCAAGGAAACATAATAATAACTAGAACTGCAAGCAGTTATGAAAGGGGGCCAAGCCTTCCCGTGCGACCCGGCCCACAGGTTTCGCGGAGCCCGTGGAAGTACGTCACGAAGGATGATGGGCTCGTGGCGAGCGTCAAGACACAGGCCAAGTTAAGAAACTATAGCCATTTGCTGTGAACAGGTGGATATGAAGTTTTGGAAGATGTGATTTAAAGTGTGAAAATTTCAGGCCAAAATGCATTTGCACCCATTTTAGCGCCACCTAGTGGTGCACTTTTTGGTATGGGTGATCTGTGTGCTCTTTTATGGTTACCCTGTAAATTTCACATCCCTCAACATAATACTTCAGCTGAAACAAAGGTTTGTTTATTTATATATATGTTATGTAGTAATAAGACACGCCCACTTTAACCAATCGCGATTCACTTTGAGATACGGTCCCAGGAGCGTCCCACGGTCATACCCACCAAATTTGGTAAAAATTGGTCTTGCCATTTATGAGATATACATTTCCCATATTTGCAGAGCCCCCTAGTGGAGCAAATTAGTAAAATTTTGCTTACACCCTTACAGTCACATGCCAACCAAGGATCTCAGATTTAGTGTTGTTAGCATTTATTTTGACCGAGATATGCAACAGTTATGCATTTTTATAACAAGCTAGAAAAATTTACTCAGTAATTATTCGCGCATATTTTGAGCCAACAAAATTGTTTTATCAGCTTTAGATCAGGTCCAACTGAAGACTCTACATGCCAAGTTTAATGCCGATGAGACAAAACCCAAGGAGGAATTTGAAAAAGTAGGTTTTTAATATGTTGTGACGTACAAAGAGCAAAGTGCTGTGGGAGTGGGCGTGGCTATTGTCAGAAGATGCGACTTTATGTAGGAAACATGTGGATATGAAGTTTTTAAAGATGTGAATTAAATTGTGAAAGTTAAAGGCCAAAATGTTTTTGCAATTATAGCGCCACCTCGTGGCGCAATATTTGGTATGGGTGGTCTGTGTGGTCTTCTATATCTACCCTGTAAATTTCTCTGCCCTCAACATAATAATTCAGCAGAAATAAATGTTTGTTTATTCATGTGTTATTATGTCATTAGCCACGCCCACTTTGACCAATCGTGAATAACTTTGAGATATCGCCTCAGGAGGGACCCAAGATCATACCCTCCAAATTTGGTAACAATTAGTCATGCCAATTAAGAGATATAAATATTCATTATTTGTAGAGCCCCCTAGTGGTCTATATCATTGAAATTTGGCGCATACCCTCAGTCACATTCCAACTAATGATCTCAGATTTGGTGTTGTTAGCATTTATTTTGACCGAGATATTCGCCAGTTCGCATTTTTATTGCTCGCTAGAAAACTTTACTCATTAATAATTTGCACATAATTTACCCGAACGAACTCATAGGGTTAACTGGAGATTACGTCCAACTGAAGACTCTACGTGCCAAGTTTCACGCTGATTGGAAAAAACCCCAAGGAGGAGTTCGAAAAAGTAGGTTTTCCAGTTTTTGCAATTTTGCTCCGATAAAAGTTAAGGCGGAAATGGGCGTGGCCTAGCCCAGGTGATTCAGTGCTATTCAAGGAATCTGTGGATATGAAGGTTTTAAATTTGCAACAAATGGTGTGGGAGTTATTGGCCAAAACGCATTGACCTTTGTAATAGCGCCACCTGCTGGCGGATATATGTGAATTTTTGCATCCATGTTCCCCTTGGGGTTTTGGACCCAACCAATAAAGGGCACCGCCCGAGCTTGCACGGTTTAGCCTGCACGGTTTAGCCTGCAGCACTACTTTTACCCAAGGAAACATAATAAATACTAGAACTGCAAGCAGTTATGAAAGGGGGCCAAGCCTTCCCGCGCGACCTGGCCCCCGGGTTTTGCGGAGCCCGTGGAAGTACGTCACGAAGGATGACGGGCTCGTGGCGAGCCTCAGGACACAGGCCAACGTGCCATTTGCTGTGAACAGGTGGATATGAAGTTTTGTAAGATGTGATTTAAACTGTGAAAATTTCAGGCCAAAATGTGTTTGCACCCATTTTAGCGCCACCTAGTGGTGCACTTTTTGGTATGGGTGATCTGTGTGCTCTTCTATGGTTACCCTGTAAATTTCACATCCCTCAACATAATACTTCAGCTGAAATAAAGGTTTGTTTATTTATATATTATGTAGTAATAAGACACGCCCACTTTAACCAATCGCAATTCACTTTGAGATACGGTCCCAGGAGCGTCCCAAGGTCATACCCACCAAATTTGGTAAAAATCGGTCTTGCCATTTATGAGATATACATTTCCCATATTTGCAGCGCCCCCTAGGGGCGTAAATTAGTAAAATTTTGCTTACACCCTTACAGTCACATGCCAACCAAGGATCTCAGATTTGGTGTTTATAGCATTTATTTTGACCGAGATATGCAACAGTTATGCATTTTTATAGCTGGCTAGAAAAATTTACTCAGTAATTATTCGCGCATATTTTGAGCCAACAAAATTATTTTATCAACTTTAGATCAGGTCCAACTGAAGACTCTACGTGCCAAGTTTCATGCCGATTAAACAAAACCCCAAAGAGGAATTTGAAAAAGTAGGTTTTTGATATGTCTTGACTTACAAAGAGCAATGTGCTGTGGGAGTGGGCATAGCCTATGTCATAAGATGCAACTTTATGTAGGGAACATGTGGATATGAAGTTTTTAAAAATGTGAATTAAATTGTGAAAGTTAAAGGCCAAAATGTTTTTGCAATTATAGCGCCACCTAGTGGTGCAATTTCTGTGTGCTCTTTTATAGTTACCCTGTAAATTTCACAGCCCTCAACATATTACTTCAGCTGAAATAAAGGTTTGTTTATTTATGTGTTATGCAGTAATAAACCACGCCCACTTTGACCAATCGCGATTAACTTCGAGATACGGTCCCAGGAGCGACTCAAGGTCCATACCCACCAAATTTGGTAGAATGTGCCATTTAGGAGATATAAATTTCTCATAATTGCAGTGCCCCCTAGAGGCCTAATTTATTCAAATTTGGCTCATACACCCACAGTCCACATACACCCACAGTCCACATAAGTTTCAAACAAGTAACAGTAAACATAAAACTTCTGAGACTTTCATAAAATAATCAAGGTAACATTCGGCAGTAAATGTTAATGTTGTTCAGTCTCAACATACAAACAAGTTAACCCAGAAAAGGTAAGTTCGTCCAGAAAGTTCCACTGGCAGAGGTATATAAATATTAACTAATTAATCAAACATTTAGCTCAGAGTTTCAAGAAACCTGTTTAGACAATGGTGTAGTTATGACTGTCTATGTTGCCGGTAGTGCAAGTTGATTATACTTTGGCAATAAACCATGGAAACACAGGTCAAACTCCCCATTTATAATCTACACGGCTTTTTATACAAGTGAAGCTCCTAATACTAATACCAACATTGTTAGAGAAGGGTTTCTGTACATTCTCAGCAAAGACCTTCAGGTACTTAAATGCACTGGGGTCTCGTCAAGTAATTTAGCCTTGATAAGACAGTTGTGGCTTACATGAACAATACGTGTTCAAAACAATGTTTCCTTTGAGGATATCAAAGCCCACACTTGTTTACTCTTACCTTGTTGGAGACCAGTTTTACATTCCCTGAAGCCAGAGCCACTGCGGTGTCTGCCATAACTTCCGCCTTGATAGAGCCAAGTCCTCCGGTGGCACTGGTCTTGATGAAGCTGTCCAACACAACGTCTAATAAGTCGGTTATCTAGAGGAATCAAGAGAAGGTTTAAAATCCCAGTGTCTCATTCTTTAGACCACATTGATCCTCTACCTATTGGACCTACTTGGCCCAGGCTGCCCCAGATCTTCGCCTGGATGGAAGGATACATCTGCTTCTCGTTGATTGTCATAGTGATGAGTTTGTCTAAAATAGCAGTGACACGCTGACGTTTGGCATCGTCATTGTGCTTACAGAAACGAACCAAGTTGAGCAGCCATGGTGTCATGTACTCCAGACACAGATGCTTCAATTCAATGCCTGCAACAAAAATTTTTTAATCATATACATAAGTTGTATATGAAATGTATATATAAAAACGAGATAGTCCTTTATTCATCCCACAGTGGGGAAATTTGGCCTATTACAGCAGCAAAAAGAATGAAAGAAAATAGAAAATCTTTTTTTTCAAGTGGAAGAAAGTATAAAAGGACCTCACGTGTTTCACTAAGGAATAGAGGGATAAGCACAAATAGTTTAGACACAAGCGGCTGCAGACTTACTGGACTTGCTGAACCCAGAGATGCACTCCTCCAAAAACTCCAGCGTCAAGTGGGGCTCATTGGCAGCGAGAGTCTTGCTGATGGAGACGATAAATAGGGTGTTGTTGGCTGGGATGCATAGACCAGATGTCTCCAGTAACTGGCCTTCAATCTTTAGGTTAAATGTGCAGGTCAGAGCACACAGCAGATTGTAAGCTGCAGACCTATATGCAAGATGAGGAACATGTTAGGAATGGCAGTAGGGATATAAAATAGTCAGTGTTCTTTTAGTAAACATTCAAGGATTGGAATTTCAAGCTGTCATTGAAAAAGAAGGTTTAACCAACAAAACTGAATCAAAATTAATTTAGGTTTTGGATGGTTTGCTTTCTTGTGAAATGCTTCATTAATTGTTCCTGTTCATGTACACTGCTCTACAAAATTCTTGCCAGATTGTTTTAATTATCAAGTCCCAAAGACTAACCTGAGGCTCGGATCAGAGCTGCCCAAGTTAAGCAGGGCAATGTTCAGCAGAGTGCCGGGGACGTCTTTGGGTCGGATCTTGGTGTGCTGAGGTATAGAGTCTGGCTGTGAAAGTTCCCACCGTGTCCGAATGTGAATGATGGATTGAACAATAGTGTCACACTCCTGGTGCATAAAAGTGAGTGGGGTGCCCTGGTTGGCCATGGTGAGAGTGAACTGACTCTCATCAACTAAGCAGATCTCCTCTATTTCCGAGGCATAGTAGACATCATTGAGGAAGACGGGCTGTCCAAGAACACGGGTCCGCTCTGCTGACGTCACCTGAACAGCGGTCGAACCCACCTGATCATCAAGAGATAATACGTTGTTTCAGATAATCTAACAGTTTGTGTGCTCTGCTCTGAGGGTTAAAGATAAACTCTCACCTTTATTGAGACTTTGGTGTCTTTGTGTGCAAGCTTAAGGGCATTGTGGAACACTTTGAGGTCTTCCTCCAGAGTAAGTGTAGCAGCGGGCAGCTTCTGCTGGTCCGACTCGATGTGCTCGGCCAGCTTTGCTGGAGAGTCAATAAACTGTAGCCGCTTACTGCCCTTCAGGCCCGTCAACAGCCGCTCATGATATTTGGTGTACTCCCTCACCCAGGTGTTGCAGTTGTAAACATAAACTGCTGCAACATTCTCATAGGCAAAGCCAGGAAAGACCACAAACCACTTGGACAAGAAGTCGGTCTTAAAGCGATTGCTTGGTCCCACGTGAGTTAGGTCCACCACTATCTCATAGGGCTTTGCATAGTAAGGTTTGAGAGTGAGGAGGACGTGGTAGATAAGCAGGTCACCATTAATCTGGCCCGTTTTGAACCTAAAAAAGGGAACAAATGCGTTATTAAAACTAAGAGATATTACTCAGCAAATATGTTTCCCCATTTGTCTTTAAGTAGGGGAAGTTTAGATCAGGACCACAAGAGCAAAAAATGAACATGACATGTATTAGGAGTTAATGGACAGAAAATCCGACAAAATAAATGCCAATATTGCAGTGCAGAAAAACTTTCTTCAGTACATGGCTTTTTTTTTTTAATAGCAAAGCCAAGTAACTTCAGGAGTTTATCATACTTCTATTTGAATTACCAGTGGATAGAGCAGTGGCTAAAATCCTAGAATGCACTGGATAACACATTTTTAATCAAAAAAGACTATACAAAGAAATAAGAATGTTTTACTGCAATATTCAAAAAATGTACAGTAAAAGTCAACATTTTGAGCATTACTGATTACATTTAAAACTGCAGAGTGTAGTTCGGTTGTCCAACCAATTGTACAGACCAGGGGCCTTGTTCACAACTATTGCACGCACAGAAAATAGGGCCAGAAAGATGCAGATGACACTTTCATGCAAAGTTTGTGATCATAAAAAAAGTATTTAGAATGTGCGCACCGGTACGTTCACTTTGAGCCTTCCACAAGAACATCTGGAATATAACTATGCCGGTGGTGAGACGGTTAATTGAAACCTGATTCATCTTATACTTTTAATGTCACCTATCAAGATTTTTTTTGTCACTTAAATTTTTATAGAGTATTTTTGGAACACTACATCACAATCAAATGAAAATAACAAAATATGACATTCTGTTTAAGAGTCTGCCTTCCTGCATTCTGTCAGTTTCCACAAAAGTATTTTCCAGTTTCTTCTTTCAGCTCTTGGCCTTGAATTACATCCATTACTCCCACTTCTCGTAGTCTTATTCGTTGTGCCGGTTTTTCCATGAAGATTTCCTCTATTGTCTCTAACTATTGGTCCTGGGTAGGAGGATCCACTCTGCCCCACTTCCTTGAGATAGATCTCTTTGCAGATATCAAAAGATTTTTTACCAAAGGTACCAATGACAAATCCCCTTTCCAATCCAACCCCTCTCTACCTGAAGCCCTTAGGGATGGTATTACAAACCTATGGTTTGGAAAAAGTATTACAACATTTGGAAACTTGTTTAAAGATGGAGATGGAACCCTTCAGACTTTTGAAGAACAATCGTCTCAGTATGGGCTACCCCACCCCCCTTTTTTAAATACCTCCAGGTTAGGCACTTTATCTCCAAACAGGGGGGCCATCTTCAACCATTAACCATTAAATAAACTTGTGCATAAGAACCAGGGAGTGTAGGGGTTTATATTCTACTGTTACTCAGGAATTTCTCAGATTATAGTTTCGGAAGACCTAAAAATGAAATGGAAATGGGAAGGAGACCTGGAGTGTAATTTTGAAGAGGGGGAGTGGGAATCATTGTGTACTGGTAGTCAGTGTTTTTCTTTTAATTCTAGACATAAAAATACACCATACAAACTTACTTATTGAACATACTGTACCCCTGACAGGTTACATAAAATAAAGCCTCAATACTCCCAGATTTAAGCAAGATGCAAATCAGGAATAGGAAGGTTGCAAATGTTTTGGACTTGCCCTTGTTTTAATTCATAATGGATGTCTATCCTCAAAGTGCTTAATGATATTACAGGACTGACCAATCTGGCAGAGCCAAGGGTAACCCTCCTGGGCGACACATCTATGATAAAAGTCAATAAAAATCAACTCAAATTCATTATAACAGCCCTAATCACAGCCAACAAATGAATAGCCATACATTGGAAAGATGTATTACCACCTACATTTGCTTGATGGACGACTGAAGTAGCATCATGCATACCAAATGAAAAGATTATGTACAATTTGAAGGGAAAACCTGGAGAGTTTCAAAACATCGGGGGTGGCTTTCTAACATATATGGACAAAGGGCTCGAGACTGCGACAAAAATAGTCGCATATTCAAGTATTTTTTCAGTGTGCGAGTGAAAATTTTATCTGGTCGCATCCGTGCGAGTTCATATAGGGTGACATTATTTTATACGGAGCGGCTGAGCACTTCTTCACATACCATAGAGTGCACTTCTCTTTCTCTCTCTCTCGACGCTGCGGGATTACCGGAAAACTGTCTATAAACAGGCACTGCAAATTGGCTGGCAGCTGGGATGGATTTCGGAGTGGAGGCTGGTTTGACCACAGTGCAGCGGGTGAGGAGATGATGCACGCTCACATAACTTTGCTGCTGGAAATGCAACCGTGAATGCGCCTAGTATAAACACCAATGTGCTCCTTTGGAGTGTGCGCGGTCCGTGAACGTAGTCAGACATAAAGAGCCCTTCATGCGTGCTCACATTGAGAGTAGCAGTAAAAAGGAAAAACGTGTCGAGCGCAAAGATAGAGCGTACACGCTCATCAGAATCAGCATGGAGGGACCAGAACTGATGGACTATGATACCAGGCCAGATGTTCCGCTGTGGTTCTACCAGGGCAGGGGTCTGCAACCTGCGGCTCTGGGGCCTAATGTGGCCCTTTGACTCTTTTGCAATGGCTCCCTAAAGCTTTAAAGAAAACTATTGAAATAAAGTTATCTTTTACAGAGGCTATTAATGATTAATGATGAATAAAATCAAGATATAACAATTTGTTAACCTAAAATAAATCACATTGTGCAATTACTGAGTTTTAAATCCCTGGTGAGATAACTAAACCAACAAAAACACTATTCCGGAAGAAAATAGAAATTTTAATTGTGTGGGGACAGATTCATTTAACCACCAATGTGCCGGTTAAATATGCATGTTTTTATGTGTGGCAAGAAATGAGTAATCAGCATGTGTTGATCACAAGATCATGTGTTATCAAATTCAAGTTACTTTTTGTGTACTTTTGCCTTTCAAATACATTAACTAAAATAAAATCTTCTTTATATAACATTGTGTTCATGTAAACTGAGATGTGTAAGAATTTGAAGATGTAAGATACTGTTTTATTTCTTGGTGTCAATTTATTTCATTTTAAACTGTTTTTAAGTTTCCATTTACATGATCAATATAAATCACATCAAATTAAATCAAACATTATTTTATATAATTTTAACTGTATATAATTTAATACACTGTATTGTCTTCATAGAGAAGGTATTTATGGCTCTAGGAGAACTTTAATCTAGGTGAGATGAGGTGAAATGGTTCCTTGTAGAGTAAAGCTTGCAGACCCCTGACCAGGGGAAGAGGGTTAGGAGACCCCACTATCAGAGCTGGACCCTCTGAATTGAATTCCATGGGGTGAAGCAATGCAGATGCTAAGTTGGTTATGCTACTGTTAAGTTAATTCAAGTATAGCGTCTCAGAAAAATAAAAAAACAGAATACATGTAACCTGTTGTTATGCTTTGCTGTTATTTAAAAAAAAATTGTTACGTCTTTTAAAATTATATAAAAGAAATTACCTGTTATTTCAGCTACTGCTTGTTGCAGAAAAACTTAATATTGACTCTAAAACATGAAAACATTTAGCAAATAAACCTCGAGTCATTGTCAATCTTTACTTCATACAAAACTACGGTACACCAGTTAAGTCAACCATTCATTCCCACCCCTGCTCAAAAAAAAAGGTGCGACCAAATTCTGTGCTTGTGCGACCAACTCAGAAAGTTAGGGTGTACTCACACTGGCAACTGGGGCCGTTCCAAGCTCACAGCAGGAATTCCCCCCTCCCTGTCCCTTTTCTGGCACGGTAGAACGGACGTGATCACCAGCTCAACTCGGTTCCCACAGAGAAAAACATAATCACGTTAATTTATGACACACGTATGGCGTTACGTCACCATTAAGCGACTCTGGGTTTGTTGTTGACAGTACATTCTGTTAATTTCATATTTTCTGTTGCGTAGGGTAACTATAAACCAAGATTTACCAAGACACGTGCTCTTTTCACGGACTGGGTTTCCCAGGGCCCCTGAAAGCATCACGTTAATTTAAATGACCGTAACTCTGCTCATATTTGCTCTATCGGAGAACTTCCACCAGTTTATGAAAGATAATAAGTTGCTCTTTACAGCCAGTGTCGGTACATTGCGGTAATTTTACTCACACGTAACAGAAACATTAAAGATGCTGCTTTTGTTTTGACGAAATCGACACAAGGAACATAGAGAACCAAGTGAGTGAGAAAGAAAGATTAAAACAGACCAAATAACGGTGGATTTATTAAAAATGAAAGACTCTCTCTGACGATAAAAACCACCATGAATGGAGGTTCAAATTGATTTGAAAATAAAGGAGGAAACTGAGCCTATAAAGGTAAGATCTGCTTAATTTCTGGATCAATAAATGTCGTTCTGATTTTGTGGAGCTAGTCTTTGTGTACATTAATGTAAGTGTAAATAGATGCTTTTAATGTGTGAGACAATTTAGGACAGAGTATTTGTGTGTTTGTTTAAACTTTGTGTGTGTGTCTGTGTGTCCATCTCAGCATATTTATCTCCATCACATTCAGTTTTCCTTTTGATGAACATGACAAGATCTAACTCTTCTTTTATTTCTTCTTAAGTCCAACAGGGTGGACACGCCCCTCCCTGGACATTAAAACTATGAGCTGACCCTAGTTTCCATCATCAGGTCTAGACCCATCACTTCTACAGACAACAGACAGAATAAAGCTCAGAGTCAACATGGGATGCACTTATTTATTGAAATGTATATTAAATGATTATTTAATTTTCTGTAATTTTATTTTTTAGATGTTTTTAATTGTTTCAATAATTTAGAGACTTAAGGAACAGATTGTTATAATGCATAATAAAGGTGATTTACTTGAGTCAGCACTAATTTCAGATTGTTTTTAAGTCTTTGTATAAAAATACTTTAACAGGACAACAATGATGTGCAAATAAAAAAAAGTTCACTGATGGTGACATTGAGATCTCAATGTCACCATCAGTGAAATATTTTTTTTTTTTGTAAATTATTCACTGGAAGCTTAGATATTGTGTGACAAAGATATCAAAGTTTGTTGTTTTGAGAAGAGTCATATTTATGATTAAAAGTTATGATTGTATTATATTCTAAAGTTTAGGATTATCTGGTTCGTCTTCCTTTCTTTCTGTTCATAGCATAACTTTATATTTAGTTCTACAAAATGTGTTTACAGCTAATTTTACTGATTATTGTTACACATAATCCTGCATGTGCATTATATACAGTATAAATGTATAGATTTAACCAACTGTTAGAGAAACCATTTTATTAAATACAAAGCAAACGACATGCAAACAGAAAAACAAAGGTAGAAATAGTGTACTTAAATTATGAAATTAGTGAGTTGTTAAAGTGCTGAGGTGCAGCGGAGGGTCTTCTTCTGCAGAGACGTGATGATGAGGGGTCCGAGTAAAACCCAAAATTCCATAGTAAAAAAAAAAAAAAAAAAAAACAAAAAAAAAAAATTTTTGAGGGTATAAACATGCATATAAACACATTACTGGTATATTAACCCATATAAACCAATAAATATAGAAATGGGACATTTTACGGCTGCAAATGTGTAACATATTACTGGTATTTTGAGAACAGGACACATGTAGATTTCTGAGCAATTCATTATAGTTGTGCAGGACTAACAGGAACTCCACATACTGGTAATGCCACAAGTGCACTAACACGACACGACCTAAGAAGAGAGCTAAAATAAGATTAAAATTAAATAAATAGTTGCAACATTTTGCAGTATTGTTCCAGGTTCTGCTGTCATAATATTCCCATCCTTGTACTTCCAATGTTTAAATGTTTTGTTTTTAAGGTTCATGTTACATTTTGCAAAAGGTTGCACTTTATTTCTGGCTTATTGATTTTTGTTTGGAAAATTATTACCCTTTCTTTCAGACATTTCATTTATTTGGGCTTGTATTTGTGATGTTCTGTTTTTGGTAACATTTAGATGAACCATGAACACTTTGCTCCCCAAGACACTGCGTTTGTTTTCATTCTACAGAGTTTGTGAGTATGTGTCCCAGAACACTGAAACACCATATATATATATTTATAATATTTATACATTAGCAGCAGTACAATGTCCAGTTTCCATTTTTTTTCTGGGTTATATAATAGCCAACCACGTGTCCTGTCCACAAAATACCAGTAATATGTTACACATTTGCAGCAGTAAAATGTCCCATTTCCATATTTTCTGGTTTATATGGGTTAATATACCAGTAATATGTGTTTATATGTTTTTTTAAACCCTCGGAAATACCCGGACCTGATGATGAGCTGCTACACTCCGTTACTGTCCCGCTGTCGGCTGAACAAAGAGAAGTCCTGACGGTCATGTTGTCCTCTTCCTCCATGAGTTCTCTGTGGTGTCGTTCATATATATATATATATATATATATATATATATATATATATATACTGTATCAGGTAACGCCAACTCTGAACTTTTCATCGGCTAACGAGCACTTCTGACACCGCTATCATTGCGGAATGTGGATGTTTATGTGCCATAAAGCGTCGCGCGGTACCAACGTCATCACATTTTGCGTGCGAGTCGAGTTGTGCGTGCGCATGCGCAGCCAACCGTGCCAGTCTGGCACGGTGTTTGGACCACCTCTTCCAGCAGGACCATCGGGCCGTTAACCCCCCTGCGGTGCAGTTCACACCTACGCAGGCCAGACAATGGCCCCCCATGGTTTCACACATGCACAGAGCTGGTTAGGAACGGCCCTGGTTGCCAGTGTGAGTACACCCTTAGTCACACCAATGCCACCACTGGTAAAGTTAGTGTAGAGCCCTGGGACACAATGTCCACAATGCAGTAATCCTTTCATTTTGAAACAAGTATTATACTCCAATGTCATATGATTGATAAGCATGTTTATTCAACCATTGGTATTGCTTCGAGCTTGATTTTTGTTGATTTTGATTTTCTATCCTAACTGACTGTTATTTACTCCTTTGCTGCAACAGTCTTGTTTATGTTATTTTGTTGTTGTTAGTTTATTTTATAATATACTGAAGGCTTGCATTTATTCTTACTTTCTTTTTTGTTTTTGTTTTGGTACACACTGTAGGAATGTTTGGTCAGACCTGTAGAAGTGGATTGAGTGGGACAAAATGAGGGAGGGGTGGGCTAATCTGGTACCTTTCTCTTATTTCTTTGTACTTTGCGTTATCATTCAGCTCTAAGGTTGTTCTGTAAAAAAACCCCAAAACAATAAAGATTGAAAAGAAAACCTGCCTTGCATTTATTTACTTAATTTCTATCAGGATTCGGTGTCAAAACCTAAGCTACAGTATTACCGTATGTTTAGACCAATAGCCTATCATCAGTTTCACAAGTTCCACTTCCTGTGAATGAAGTAAGAATCGCTCTCAAAGCAGAGGAGTCGTTCATTTCACACTCCCAGTTCCTGTTTTCAAATCAAGGGGGGACTGAATGTTTTAACCAATTTGACTCAAGGCATCTAAAGGACAAACACAGAAGAGACTAAAAAGGGTACCAGTAAAAGGTCACTGGTGTCAGTGGTGAGTACATATTAATGAAATTATGAGTAAAGTGTTTTGCTTTGCTGAAATTACAAAGCTTATACAGACCAAAAAACAGTATGAGGCTGTTATACAAAAAGCTAACTTAAAGGTCTTTCGTGGGGACACGGTCTAACTAGACAATAAAATAATAGCACTCACAATTATTATAAGCATTGTAAGTCTTACGTGAATTACAGTTAAAAATAATGACATTCTGCTGATGCTCAGCATTAAATGTGCTCAATGTACAAGTACTTAGTGGGTCACAATAAAATATAGTGTGTAGCATTTTAATAAATAAAGCATTACAATCTGTAACACTGGTTTTTAGCTGCTCTATGGTAAAAAAATGGTTATCAAAACAATACAGTGTCAATCAAGGTAGATGTAAAACTTGTAAGTTAGGTTTATTAAAGTCGCTATATTAAATGAATTGAATGTATGTTTGTTTAGAATGTAACTGTTCCCTTCACTAAGCTTCAAAAAGCTCTGACTGAAGATTAATAGAGAGTTTTAAATATTACTCGTCCCCTCTATAGAACTCTTGTTTGAAATCAAGAAAAACAAATACATTTCACAACTTCATATGTTTTTGGTCAGTAATAGTAAAGTGTTTCATAATCACAGGGTGTTTCCTCAGACAGTATACTGCGCATCTCTGATAAAATCACTTCCTCTGTTGCAGCTACAAAGACTGACTCCACTGGGGAACATGATGACTGGTTTTCCAAGTTCCTTCTTGATGTGGCTGCTGCCATTGATGGCAAGCAACACTCTTTTGCCTTTTTACAATTTCACCAATGTAACGACAAAGTTTCAGCATGCACTGACAACTAAGGGAGCACCAAGCCGAAAGTCACATCACATCACACCTGCTTCCACAGTCACTGTAAATCCAATTGAGGAAGATAATGGTTCTCAGTCATCCCTGCAGAAAACTCAAACAAACCCTTTCCGCTCAAGCTTTGAGAGTAAAACCTCAACCCCCGGAGTACAAACCACTGTCATGAGAACTACCGCAATGATTACAACTCAGGACTGCAATAGTACCAAACTCACAGAAGCCTCCACAATGCAAAGCAACGCAACTCATTCTACAAGAGATCGTTCGACCAATGGATCCATACACACTCCGCAGGTCACTACCTTAAATACAACATCCACCGATCCTGAGGAAATTAAGTCTGAGAACACAAGACCCTTCACAGGAGAGGGTGTGACACCAGAGTTGACAAGCCCATACCAACATTTAGTTATCACCCAAGTAGTTGACATTACAAAGATAAAACAACCATCACAAAATGGAAACAAACCACATGAGAAAAGGAATCACAGTAAAGTAATAGCAGGGATAATATGTGGAACCTTGGCACTGATGGTGGCAGGGTTTGTGCTTATTTACATAAAAAAACGAAAGATAAAAAAGCAGCAGCTAACAACCAATGATTGGGCCGGTCCGTCACCATTTTTGAACAGCGGGGCACACAATGGTCAAATAGCCCTGCAGACTTCTAACAGGATATCTCTTGCCAGCTTTCTACCTCAGAGACTCTCGAAGAGACTCTCCTTACTTCCAGAAGCACACGAAGACATGGTAAACATCAACCTTGGTTCTACATTTGGTCAAGTGGTGGATGGGGATAAGCTCCAAGAAACAAATGCGGCCGCTAACAACATTGTTGAACTAAAACCATCAGGACACATTATTGACACCTCAGCTTCTCTGCAAACAAACAGTAAGTCAGAGATCCAAACCAACCAATCCTTAATCCAATCAGAAAATCAGCCCCAGTAACAAAAAAGCAACCCTGAAAAACAATAAAATAACAATAAGGGAACCTGATCTTCTAAAAAATACTAACAGGAAGTTTTTTTTAAAAACAAATTTAGTTCCATGACCCATTTAGTAAACATAATGTAGTCTCTCCTGCATCACGTCTTTTAATTCTACAGTATGCATTTAGTCCCTAGAGGTTTCAACACAAAAAGCACTGCCTGAAAGATATTCTACTTACTTACTCAGTTGTCACTAAACATGACAACATTTCTTTACAAAGGACTCAAGATTATCTCCATTCAAAATCTTTAAGGACTTGTGCTCCTTAAGACAAGCTCTTACAGTGGACAAAGTAACAGCAACAAACAATAATTGCTGGCTAATAGAGAATCAGTGATACTATCTTCTTCACACTCAGCACATTTTGGCTGTCAACTGCAAACATAAGAGCCTAAAAACAAATGTTTCTGAAGGGTTGACATTGTTGCATCGACTAAAGCACTTAGACTGAGTACTTGGACATTCAAGAATGCTGAAGCAGAAGGATAGCTCAAAAATGGAAGACAGGACTACAGTTCTAAAACCCCTTAGCTCGTTTTGGCGTGCTTGACAGGAAATGCGGAAAAACTTCACAGCAGCTCATTAGATATGATTTGAAATGTATTGCTTTGATTTGTGTTTCAATGTATTTGTTACTTATTGTTGACATCATGATGTTGATCGTGTGTTTTTTGTGTAATTTGCCTCAGAAATTCATAAATACCAATGAAAGTAGATTCAATGAGTGTTATTACATTGTTTGTAATCCTGTTTCTGAATGGTTGGTTTGGGAGACCATACTTAAACCAAAAGTACAGCCACACCTGCACAAAAAAAGTATATAAATATATAATATAACAAACATGAGGTAGATTAGTTGTGTCAGAAAGCTCTATTTCTAAAGTGGTACAATGTATCTGACAATCAGAATGACTATTAATCCCAGGGGGGGGATTGCTTTTGCTACAGTGGGTCCAATACAAACTTGACAATGACCAAGACAATGACTATATTAACAATATAACAATAATGAAATTTGCAAGTATTGAATGCAAGTGCAAATATGCATGCAGATTTCTCCATTTTGTGTCATAATTTAACATTGTGGTGTTATTGATAATGGCACACTTGTTAAGAAGCAAATTTTAAATTGGCACTCTATGTCACAAAGGTTGCCGACACCTGCTCTAGTTACTGTTGTCACAGCAGTGGGTGCTGCTGTGAGCGCCTCCCCCACATAACTCACAGGCAGCTGCTGCAATCCCAGCTGCAGGTCAGAGCAGACCCACGCCACTCCACGTCCAGACTGCAAATGAATTGTGCATTGTTTTCTTCACCTTGGATATGTTTCTTAGGGCTACACACAATCTATTTAGTCTGTTATCACGCTCCCTCTGACAACAGCGCATGGGGTGGCCTGAGCACAGTCATGGACATTTGCTTTGTGTTTGTGCAGACGTTTGCTGGATTTCTAAAGCTTAAAGAAGGAGTCTAGGTCCAAAGTCCTCTCTGAACACTTTGAATTACAATATGCTAAAAGCTTATTTTGCTTTTTTTTTTACCAAATAAAGCCCCCAAAAAAGTTACATGCTGCAGCTTTAAGAAGTGTGTCTTCTTCTTTGTTTTTATTCTGCCACCAAATGTGCAGGAGTTGTAATGACATGCTACATACACAGAGCAAAGACGAACACCGCAATAATCTAGTAGCATTGGTGGCGGTCAGCCACAAATAAATGAATGTACGGGAAACACTAGGTTTTCACTAAGACCATATCTTTTGCAGTTCCATCTTCTGAACTTATACAATTGCTTAAGGACTACAATACACCACAGTTTCTTAACATTGCTTGAAGTAGAGAACAATGTTACATATCATACTAAATTGGCAACTCCATTGTAAGTGTTGAAAATGTAACTGCTGCATTTGCTTTCTATTTCTCATTCAACACAAACTTACTTTAAGTCCCTCAAAGCAATTTGCCTGATTATAATTGAAAACCTAAAATATTTTCAGACATGACTGTAATGTGAAAATATAAAAAGCAGAGCTCGAGACTGCAACCAAATGAATTCATGTTGGGTGTGGGATACATATGTATGTGTATATACGTATATATGCATATGTGTGTATCCATAAAATGAAGAGTCCGTCCTTAAGACTGCTCTACTGTAAAGTGTCTTGAGATACCATTGGTTATGATTTGGCGCTATACAAATAAAAGATTGATTGATTGAACCAAATTGGTCGCATATACAAGTATTTATTCAGTGTGTGAGAATTTCATCTGGTCGCATCTGTGCGAGTGCGTAGGGTGACCTTATTTTGAAAATACAAAAGGAGGAGATACGCGCTGAGACGTCCGGGCACGCGTAGCAATAGAGTGCGCTGAGCGCACCAAGTGGAGTGACGGAGCACATGTGGGGCGCGCTTATCAAACCTGGGACAGGGGGCGGGGGTCTCTGTGACTGGGGGTGACTGCGTGAAAGACAGAAACAGTCTGGACAAACTGGAGACGGGGGCTACAGTGGGTGAGTTTAAACAACTCATTGATGTTTACCTACAGGTTAAACTTGGACTATACCAGACCTCTAAAGAGGTGCTGTGGTATCTGGCCCCAAGATGTAGCCAGATTCATAGAGGTTCAGGTTTTTGGGTTTTTTGTTTGACCAGCAAGGCTATCATGTTGATGATAATAAATTAAATTGGATGACTTTAGTAGCTATTAAGCTTCCTGAAATCATGCCAAACATGCCAAATAAGGTTAATTGAGTTAACTGTTGTTATTAATTTCATATTTATATGCTACATTAGTCTGTCAAACAAATAACTGCACTTGCTAGATGTTAGACCACCCATTATAACGCAAAAAATATCGTTAAAATGCGTGATATTATTGTCCCAAAATATATCTGAGGGTTTAGGTCATGTCATTCAGCTAATTCCATTTCATTAGGTTAACTCTCTAATAATGTGTTTATTTTGTCAGATTTTGTGCAAGAATGGCCTTTTCTATTTTTTTGCCGACCCATTCACTAAAAATAAATGCGTGATATTGTCCCAAAACATGCATGTAAAGGTATATTCCATGTCATGTTGTGATTTCTGCTTGATTTTGTTCAATACTACCCCGCGCTAAAAAAAAAGCAGTGCGACAAAATTCTGTGCTGGTACGACCATCTGAGAAAGTTGGTCGCACCAGTGCCACCACTGGAAAAGCTTGTGTAGAGCCCTGAAAAATATCGGTACTCAAGGTTTTTTATTGTGTCTCAATCTAAAGATTTTCCACAGAGGCTGCAAAAAAAGAACAACATGGAGCAAAAGACCAATGAGTTTCTTATTCATTTTGAATGATTGGATTGTAAGATTTGGTTAGGGTGCTTGTTAAATCTCAATAACCTAAAACTTTTTCATTGTATAAATTACACTGTTGTTTTTTTTTTTTTACATACTATAATCAAAATGCTTCATTTTTAAGTATAATGCCTTGAGGAGAGACTGGCAGATGAGCTACAACAGTAGTGACACCTTTAAAACCTGTCACAGGAGTACAAGGACTACAGAGAAGCGCTAAGAATCATGGGATATGTAAGATTTTAATGGAAACTACTACGCGACCAGGTGTGTAAGCTCTGAGGAGAGCGGACAGTCCATGCTGAGTCCATTGTGCACGGAGTCGCCCGAGAATGTTTGAGCCTTAATGCTATACAATCCTTGTCATGTCATGTATTACATGCCATACAGTAATTTGAGAGATTTACAGCTGATGTCACAGATATCAACTATTGAACAATAAAAGACAAGATAACATACAATTGCTTACAATGAAAGTCACAATGCATACAGTGAATATTACATTTGGTGCTTGGAGAACTAAACAGGAAAACTCAAGATAATAACAAAGTCAGTGAACAGGTCATAGCAACAATGATAGTGAATAATCACGTGAGCCAATTCCCCCTTTTAATTCAGAATAAAAGTTAAATCTTTTTTAAACCTGACCTTGTAAACCCTTAATTCCGAATGAAAATGGCCATTCCGAATTAAACTTACTGTAGTTTCCGGGCTATAAAGCGCACTGTTTTATAGGCCGCATTACAATAATTTAGCAATTTTCTAAAAAGAATCCACACAAATGCCACAGCCTAAGATAGGCCGCACTCTACTGGCTGATCACGGTGCCCTTCAGACAACTCGGCCAATCAGAACCACAAAAATGTCCATGTTTCAACTGATAAGTTTCCTTTACTACATGAAGTCTCCTCCTCACTGCCACATGTCTACATATCAGTCCATTTACAGCTTTTTATTGTCACTTTTTACTGGAACCAGACTGATACACCGCTTTGTCCACTCTTCTTATCGTGAAGTACCCCGGAGCGATCACAGCGAGTCAGACTGAGTCAGAATATGGACGTGAACGCTTCTGAACAAATCCAACGTGGTGATTTGGCAACTTCATGCTGTTATGCTACTATTACAAACTAACTGACTTTTACTGTAGACGGAGCGGAGATCAGAACAGCCTGGATACAGGCTGTTCTGATCTCCGCTCCGTCTGTCCGTCCTCCTTACGGAAGCGTCTCCATCAGCCTCAGAGTCCAGAGCACATATCAATCCTGAACAAACCTAACGTGGTGATTTAACAACTTTATGCTGTTTATCCTTCTATAACAAACTGGCTGACTTTTACTGCATCCACGCTGCTACTGTAGCGGACACTCTCGCTCTCTCTCTATGACAACATTTCTCCGCGTTGTTGCTATGACGAGGCAGTGTGCATCATGACAAAATGAGCAATCAGAATGTTCAGTGCCAGCAAGAACAATTTCATTATTCCACCTGGTCTAATGTGACGGAGCTCAATTTTGTGGCGGCATGAAGCTTATAAAACCGGGAAAAATCCATAATTTGGCCAAGGTAAATCCGAATTAGGTGGCTGGTTTATTCTGATTTTAATTCCGAATGGAGTAATTCCTCGAACTTGATCTAAATTAATTGCGGTCATTCTGACATGCCCGTCCTGTCGGGATGACGCGCTGGTGACGACATAATCCAGGATGGCTGACCAGACTTAAGTCGAGACTATTTATTTACGAAGAGCCTTAGAAGACATGGATATAATAAAAATAGTGGATGGACAAAAGCATAAACATGCAGACATTCACACGGACACACAGACTTATTACAAACACAGATGAGCAAACAAAACGGGCTTCATTTGGGACATGAATCCTTGCACCAGACCACAGAGCATCACTAATGACGCGCAGGTCGTCCGAAAGTTCTCCTTCCACTTAACATCCTATAGAGTGGAGGCAGAGCAGGTGTTGCACTAACTGCTTGTTTTGATTGGCCAAAGTAAAGTCTTCTACCTTCCTGCTCATCTACTCTATCTCCCTTTTCCTCCTCAGCAGATGAAAGTGATACAGTAGGTTTGTATTGAGCCGCTTCTTCAAAACTACAATCAAAATAAAAGTGAAAACAGTTGTCTTTTGTGTTGTAGCTGAAAAGAAAAGGTTTGTTCCATTTTTCTTTGTGATAGACGTGATATGTCACGTTCACTCCCTGTCTAATAACCCTTCCCAACCACCAGACCTATAGCCATTGCTGACAGCTTCTGGTCAAACAGAGACAAACTTCTCCATCCACAATTTCATCCCTTTTTGGTCAACATGTTTATAAAATCAGGTTTGGGAGAGGATTTAAAATCTAAGGATATAGCACATAAGCCCTCACAGCATTATAGAGATATTAGTGCACATTTTTGGCAACAACGACAAAAATCCTAACCTTTATACTGTGGTGAGACAAAAACAGAGAGCCTACCTGCGGGCGACATAGTAGAACACTGGGTTTCCAGTTTGGAAGTTCCTGCTTGGTAGAAAATGTGAGGGTCTTAAGGGCTTTGAACTCTTCTTTTTCATGACCCTGATGCCTGCAAAGCAAATCAATGATCACTTACACTATTTTAACATCAGAACAGGGCAGTCCAAATCCGGTCCTGGAAAGTCTCTTTCTAGGGTTTCTTGGATTCCCTCCTTAAACACAACAAAATACCTGTGTTTGAGCACTTCTCTTTTAAAGCAGGGATTCAATACTTTTTATTTCCACCCAAACACACTCACGTTAAAGAGTCTCATACTGAGTATCCGAGGCATACAAAGTATATTTAAAGATATTGACAAAATTAAATAAATACGTTGAGTTTCAGTGTTTCTGTATGTACCAATGGACCCTTCTGAAGTGCCAAAGAACTGGTGCTGGCTGCTACAATTCCACCATGAAGAAGTGGGCCTTGCAGACTGTGCAGTATGTGAGTGTGGTAAGCCAGAGCAGGCCACTGAACACATTATTACCACCTGTCCTTTTTACAGACTTCCATTAGAACCTGGCCTTTTCCAAGTGGGACCTGGGATGAGGGCATTGCTACATGACACCAAATTGAACAATTGATGATGATATATAAATTACGTGTCTCTGCATGTCACACACTTATCAGGAGATATCAGGAGGTATTACACTTTACAGTTAGTAAAAGTAACATTACACAATTTGGGTGATGTGATTCATTATTGGTAGAAATACCTGGTCATAAATTCCTCAAATTTAGAGCTTGTCAGATTGAGACTGGACCAATGGGTGTCAGCAACAGGTTTGTGCTCTGGAGGTCCCAGGTAAGCCAACAGGGTGGCCATCTTATCAAAAGGTCGCCTACCTACAGCTTTGTGGTCCCTGCAAAAGAAACAAAAATTCCAAAAGTATCACTTCATCCTGCTGCTTAGCTGAAGATAATAAAATATCTGCTGACCTGTTACTGGAGAGGTACTGTCCAATTCTCTCCTGGTTGTTCCACAGTAGGCGATGGAGAGCAAGCACATTGCCGTCACTGATGAAGGACAGACTATGGTTGACTGAGTCACTAGGTGGGGAGTCAGATGCTATGTCCAAGAAAAACCTTTAGAGAGAAAATTAGATGTTAAAACACCAAACAAAAAACATCCAAAACATTTTGGAAATGATTTAACAACTGTGGAACCACTACAGTAACTATAGCTTTAAAGGTAATGACAAAGTGTAAATTTTTGCAATGTATTATTTTATTTATTTATTTATTTTTGTACATGCCAAAAAAGGAGACGAGAGAAGCATTTTGCTTATCTAGGTCCCGTCCCCTGTTTTGTACATCAAAAATTGACATGGGTTTACATGTCTCTCTGGTCAAACATTCTTAGGTTGTTCTGAACAGTCCTTTTTTGTGTAGGATTTATTCTCATCTGTAGTCAGTGTTGTCTTTTTTTTTTTTTTTTTAATTCCTCCTCTTCTCTATCGTTTGTTTGTGTGGCCTTGTTCCCTGTCAGACGTTGTCTGTATTCCTCCTGTTCAGGAAAAGTTCATCTTTTTTTTCGAAGTTTTTCCCTTTTCATCCATGACGTCACCACTCCATGTCTCTTTTGGACACACAAGTTTGCAGCTTGTTTTGTCTCTACCTCAAGGTTGTTGTTAGTTCTATTGGCAGTGTTGTATTTGCCACTGTTATATTTAACCATTTCTTGTATAAACACATTACTATGTCTTAGTTCATAAGCAAGGTTAGTAATGTAATCCTTAATCACCCCACCACCTTCATTAATTATTATTTAATAATCCCACAATGGGGAAATTTACTTGTTGCAGCAGCAAAAATAAAAAAGGAAAAGCAAAATACACAATATATCCTATGCAGAAAGGAGAAAAAAAACCAGATATGTGAATATGGTAAATTAGGTATGTTGATTATCACCAATTATATAAGTATGAGTACTAAAATGTACAATGGCCCAGTAGGTCAATTAAAGGTTTTTACAAGTTTGCCCAAAAATCTTCTAAATGTACAACGAGAAGATCTGTATTTAAAGATACATCTTCTTGTGCTTTTTATTGTCTTTAAAAATAGGCGAGTCTGTAATGTGCCATCATGAACAACTGTAAAGCATCATAGGTGGACTACGTGTAGTGGTACAGAAGCTTCCATCTTTGCAGCGAAGTCCCAGAGTTTAGTTTTTTCATGTTTGTAATTAGCAGTACTAATAAACAAAATGCTATGATACAGCCAGATTCTCTCTTACCATCTGAAAAAGCATTTGTCATGAGGAAACAGGATGGAAGTAATGCAAATGAGGAAGGGAGGGATTAATACCTCCGGTTCCAGGTACTCTCAATCTAGTTTGGACGAGAAGTGGTGCATCTATATTTTACAATTCCATCACATTATTCCATCAAAAGACCTTTGTTCCATTTAATCTGCTATGTATGTTAGTATTCTGCATTTGTGCCAAGCATAACTTATTTAAACACATTCTCCACTTCAGCTGCAGAAAAAATAACCACCTAAACTCCAATTTTCTTGCTTAAGGTCACTCTTAAACATCTGCCAACCAGTTATGCGATTGAGGGTGATGAAAGGGGATCAAAATGCTTCCTCTTTGTTGACTTGCCATCCCCCCCCGCCAACTAGTTACTTTACCAGCACTACTAAATAACCCAAATACAGTAAATATGATTCAGCAGAAAAAGTTCGGGAATTAATTACTCTTTAAGTAAAGGAGTGAAAGATAAACTAGTAAACTGCCCCCCGTGGTTTACTGTATTACAGCAGCCCAATACAATGCGTTCTATAAGCTATTCTAGATATATTGATTTAAAAAATAAAGTTAGAACTTGCACTGGAACAAATTGTTTCTAATTACATACCCACTGTTAAATCCTGTTCCATCCTTATTGTCCTCTAATTTCATGGCAAAAAAGGTGTTATTAAATACACCTTGCGGTGCCCCTAGACACATCACCAGTGATGAAACCTGGGGTCACAGGGGGTTTCGTGCCACTCCTCTCCTCTACTGATCCACAGCCACCTTGACACCACATAGAGTCAAAGTAGAGTGGTCTTAGCATATTTAATATAGGCCTATATCTTAAAACATATGGAGAGGGAAACTTTAGTAAACAAGTCATTTTCTATAGTCCACTAGTAGCATTATTTAATCTGTAGCCCTGTGGGAAACAAAGCTACAAGTTCATACCGTTCCTTTTGTATAGAATGGACAATGGCCAGAAGGAAGAGGTGAAGGATGAGAGAGCAAGCAGTTACATGAGATCAGTCAGAGGGCACACAATAAATTTGGTTATTTGTGGAATTTTTAAAAATGAAATATATGGTTGCGCTTTGCTATGTCCGTCGTTATTTTTTAAATGTCCCAGTAACAACTGCAAATGTCCGCATTTCTACAAAGTAAAATAACCAAAAATACAAAGCACTCAGAGAGCGGAGACCTCCACCATGCCATTGCAGTCCTTAAAATTGCATTGTCACCTAAATGTTATATTTGGGATATTGATCAGGATCATCCCCAAAATCTAATCACTTGTATCCCATTTTGGACATTTTCTAAACAAGTCATTGTAATGCTTCCATTAGCTTTTGAATTTGACAGTTCACAAACAGGGATTGGGTGGGGGTTGTTTAACAAGGTGCATCCCCCTTAACTTAGGCGAATTATGTATTTGAAATCACTCATTCTTGGCACAAAGGCAAATTACAAACATACATAGAGAGGTTAAAATGAAATGAAGGCTTTAATGATTAAGGACTGTTCATAAAGTCAATGATTGATACACAGATGCACCACTTCTTGTCCGGATGGGGATCAAGAGTACCTGGATCCACAGACATTGAATTTCTTTCATCCTCCTGAGCCTCAAATCCTCGTCTTTCCTTGTCTGAGAAATACTCTGTTCCCATCGGTAAGGGAGAATCTTCAACAATTTGTTAATTTATACTCCCAAGGTAAGCAAAGCAAACTCAATGGGGTTTTATTGGAAACCTGCTGTACCACTACAAGTCATCAACCCATGACCCTTTGCGGCAATTCATGATGGCAGATCACAGACTCAACGAAGCCTGTTTCTAAAAAACAATAACAATAATATGGTGATTGATAACAAATCTTCTAATAAATAGTCCCTTTAAAAATATCTTACCAGGTCTTGGAGCTGATTAATAAATAGCCAGTGAAACTAATGAGGCATTCCCATTGCTTTCCATCAACTGTCTTACCTCCTTGCCGAATCAAAGTTGCTCTTCACAAAGTCATTAAATGGCCTCATGTGTTCTTCTTTTGTAAACAGCACATGGTTTGCAATGCTCTGCAGGATCTAAAAGAAGAAGAAAAAACACTTTTTAACACTAGTGTTATACACTGAACAAAAATATAAACGCAGCACTTTTTTTTGTTCCTATTTTTCACGAGCTGAACTCAAAGATCTAAAACATTTTCTTTATTCACTAAAGATTTCTCATAAATATTGTTCACAAATGTGACGTCTAAATCTGTGTTAGTGAGCACTTCTCCTTTGCAGAAATAATCCATCGCACCTCACAGGTGTGGCAAACCAAGATGCTGATTAGACCGCATTATTATTGCAGAGGTGTGCCTTCAGCAGGCTACAATAAAAGGCCACTCGGCAAATGTTCAGTTTAATCACACAGCACAATGCCACAGATGTCACAAGTTTTGAGGGAGCGTGCAGTTGGAATGCTGACTGCAGGAATGTCCACCAGAGCTGTTGCCTGTGAATTGAATGTTCATTTCTCTACCAAAAGCCGTCTTCCAAAGACATTTCACAGAATTTGGCAGTACATCCAACTGGCCTCACAACTGCAGACCACGAGTAACCACACCAGCCCAGGACCTTCACATCTAGCATGTTCACCTCCATGATCGTCTGAGACCAGTTGAGACCAGCTGCTACAACATTCGGTTTGCATAACCAAAGAATTTCTGCACAAACTGTCAGTTGGAGAGGTGTTCTCTTCACAGATGAATCCAGGTTTTCACTGTTCAGGGCAGATGGCAGACAGCGTGTGGCGTCGTGTGGGTTAGTGGTTTGCTGTTGTCAACGTTGTGGATTGAGTGGCCCATGGTGGTGGTGGGGTTATGGTATGGTCAGGCGTATGTTATGGACAACGAACATTGGAGCAGTTTATTCAGGGCGTTTTGAATGTACAGAGATACCGTGACAAGAAACTGAGACCCTTTGTTGTGCCATTCATATGCGACCATCACCTCATGTTGCAGCATGATAATGCAAGTCCCCATGATGCAAGGATCTGTACACAATTCATGGAAGCTGACAACATCCCAGTTCTTGAATGGCCAGCATACTCACAGGACATGTCACCCATTGGGCATGTTTGGGACGCTCTGGATCGGCGTATATGACAGCGTGTTCCATTTCCTGCCAATATCCAGCAATTCCGCACAGCCATTTAAGAGGAGTGGACCAACATTCCTCAGGCCGCAATCAACAAACTGATCAACTTTATGGCAAGGAGAAGTGTTGCGGGGTATTGAAAATGTTTTATGTTTTTTATCTTTAAGTTCAGCTCATGAAAAATGGGAGCAAAAACTAGTGTTGCATTTATATTTTTATTCAGTATATTTGGCAAAAATAATAGATTTAGTTTTAATTGTAGGTTTAAAATGAACATGCATGTTTGTCAGTTTGTCATTTTGTAGGTAATAGTTGTATTAGACAAAAAGTGAATTCTTTTTAGTCATAATTTTCATCAAAATTGGTTGTCCATATATGTTCATACGAGGACATTTTTTAACGTTATGGTCCTGTTTTCATGCTAATTTGTGAGCTATTTGTGTTTTATTCTTTTTGTGCAATCAGCTAATCATGTTCACGAACCAGTGCCTCATGTTATAACATGGGTATGACTACTATTATGCATTAAGCAGTTTTATTGTGCTGTTTGATTCTATAGGGAGCCAGATGTGTTGCTGTTTATGTAGATACTAAAAAAATGTGTTTTGTCACAGGTGTATTTTATTTCATCTTATACATGTAAAGCTTATTTGTGCATTTACTCCATCCGCTAAAACACAATGTGATTATATATATTTTTATTGTAATGTGTTCATGTACATTTGGGGAATCACAAAATGTATATCCCTGTAATATCACTATGTCCAGGTTATATTTATTTAGGAAAGCTTTTAAGTGTTAAATCTTGCGTAGTTTTATTGTGTTTTTAAATGTAGCAGTTTGAGATTCCTTGGAACGAAAAGTCCATTATACACTAAATATATTATTAATATTATTATTATTATATTTTAAATAATCAGCTTTAGTTTATGAAGACACTAAAAAAACTTTTACCAGAGTAAAAGTGATCAACTCCAAGCTGAGTCCTGTCGTCTATTAACAGTTTGCAGAACAGTTTGCAGCCGTTACATAAGTGTTTGAACAAAGTGACAAGAAATACTGCTGGTGCACTTTCAGTTTCAAAATACAAAGCCAATAAGTTACATTTACAGGTAAGTGTTTTAGGACCTGGATAGCATTGTACTGCTCGTGTTGAATGTCTTCCTGCTTCAACACACTAGAACGTGGATAGTAGGCTGGGGCGGGTGCGCGCCCCCCGCGGGGGCTTGGCCCAGGGACTCACCCTTGGGGGTTCCCTGTCCTGCGGGGGTGCTCTTGGGATCCGCGGGCCTGGCAGGGATCTTCCGGGGGTGGTGGTGCGGGCCACGCCCTACCATGCCTGCGGGTGCGGCGCTGGGTGGCGCCCTGTCAGCCGGGCTCTGCGGTGTGACTGGGCCCTTTGGTGGGGGGAGGGGGCTGTTTGGGGCTCATCGCGCGAGCGTCATCAAGGAAATGCGATCTGGCGCGATCTGGGGTGCTCGGTCGGTGCGCCTGGGGGCCGGCGGGGCGACTTGCAGCATCTCCTTGGTGCCCTAGGCGGCTATGGGCGTGGTCATTGTCCCTGGGGGGGCTGCTCTCTGTGCTGCTTCCATTCCGGGTTCTGGCCTGGGGTCTGGTCCCTGCTGGCTCTGGGCCCGCCGATGGGCACCCACCGGCAGGCACCAGACGGCTGCCTGTTTGGCGCGGCTCTGGCCGTCTGCTTGGTGTGGGCCTTGACTCCTCTGCTGGGGTCTCGGGCGGGAGGCTCTCTGGGCCCTTCACTCGGGGGGTTGGGTGCAGGTCACGGGATGCGCTGGGTGCTCGGCTGCTTGGAGCTTCCTCGGATGTGTGTGTGGGGGGCGGTGGCTGCTTCTCGGCCTGGGATCTTGGGGATGTCTGGGGGGCTGCTCGGACGTGGGGGGTGGCCTGGGGCTCCTTGGCCCCCACTCTTTCTGCTGGCCTGGCTGCATCTGCAAGCCTGGGGCTGTTCCTGGGTTTGCAGTGGCGGTTTTTGCACATATACTGGTCTACGATGCACTAGCACGCCTTGGGATGTGGGATAAAACTCATACTGGGCTTAACTTTAGACACGTTA
The DNA here is from genome assembly GCF_900634775.1 of Gouania willdenowi. Taxonomy (NCBI): domain Eukaryota; kingdom Metazoa; phylum Chordata; class Actinopteri; order Blenniiformes; family Gobiesocidae; genus Gouania; species Gouania willdenowi. Next base: position 32,417,472 of record NC_041056.1, read on the forward strand.
ATCCCAAATACCTGCTTTAGGTACTACCACTCACTCCTTCCCCCTGTCCACAGCCACCACCTTTATAGCTAAGCTAAGCCATACTGGCGTGATTACACAACATAATAAGCACGATATGTTCTACAACTTCACATCTCACTCTCACTGTAAAATAAAATAATCTATTCTTCCCCACCCTATTTCCTACCTTGAGTCTCTGCTCCCTGCTCCCCCCTCCTCCACCCCTAGGTGTAACACTGCTCTCCCTTTTTATATCCCTATAATAAAACATTTCTTATCCTTTCTTAGGGAGGGCTGGTGATGATCACAATTAAGCAATAAAATAAACAAATTTATTTCATTGCAATAACAAAACATAGATTGCTGTCTCATAATGATTGCACTTCTTGTAGTGTTGACCTTTGACAGCATGTGCAGACAAGTGAAGGAAAAAAAAAATTTATGATCTAACTCTGGAAACGTATCCATAGTAAACCAATTAAGGTTCTGGTGTGACGCAACCCTTGCTGTAGGAATTTATAGAGTGAACCAAAGCATTTTTTCCCAACCTAAATAGATTACACATACAGTAAGTAAGCACATGTTTTTGCCTTTTCCAATGAGTAAGAATAAGAAACAGTTAAATTATTCAAATTTAAAGATTCAAGGCAACAACTTGGTGTCTTGTCGCTGAATGACTTGTGGATCTGGCAGCTTGATACTATTAATTAAACACATTCTAAAATGTTACACCCTTTTTACCGTGTAGCTTAGTTTGAGGGGAAACAAAAAAATGATATTCAGCACCCTTACCTTTGACATAAGTTTAAGACCACGTGCTATCCTGGGTAAGGGCTTCTTGTCCAGGATGCCAGTCTCATACGGAGACACAATAGCTGGATTGACAAAGCGCAGAAACATTGCGCTGCCCACAGCTCCAATGCTGTTCTGAGGAAACCGCTGACTTACAACCTGTGTAAAGGAGGATAGCATGAAGGAAGCAGAGAAAGAATAGCAAGATAAGAAGAAAGAGTGCAGGAAAAAGACAGTTGGAGCAGAAAGAAGAAAAACATCAATTTATGTACTTTTAAAAAGCAAAATAGTGAACAGTAGCAATATCCATAGCTTTATAGACATTTCAAGTTGTAACAGCGGTGAAAAAAGTTGTGAAAGATGCTGGATTTAAGTTAAGGAATGAAGAGCAAGAAATATGCAGACAGGCATGGAATAAAAATTGAGTTCCTTTTGAGCTGAAACCTATACAAGGTTGAGTTTGTCAAAGATGATGTGCATGAAGGACCCAAGACTAGAGAGTAAAGCCACAGAACCGACCCATATTTTTCTCAAGGACGAAGACACATTTTTATATGTATTTATTTTATGTTTTCTTTACAAATTAATAGAAAATAGATGGCGGATTGGGAGCTATGAGATGTCATGGGCAACATTGGATGGACAAAGCACAGGGAACCATCCAGACAAGAAAACAAACTAAACACATGTTACACAACCTACCCGGGTTGCAAAGTATTGTCACCAGTAGGGATGGGTACCTTTCACATTTGAACCAATACTTAGTAAGGGTGAATCGGTATCAGTACTGAACTCAAGTACTTTTGTGTGGTAATAAATGGTGAATAACAATGACAAATCTCAAATTATTATTAATCTCAGTATTACTATTATATTTATAATTAAAATTATTATAATAATAATAACAAACAACTTTAACAAATGGGTCATACCAACATCTACCGGTAAATATTTTCTTGTATTGTAGCAACAATTTTTTCACAAATTTCTTTATCATGAAAATCCTTACCTTAATGCGCAAGTTAAAAAGCAGCTCTATGTAAGTTTTCGTTCGGTGCTATTGCCAGAGCTCAGTTGGTTCTTCCAATCCTGTATATCCTAAGAACCGTGTGCCGAGTGGGGGTTAGGCAGGTGCTCGGTCTGCAGAACCTTTTAAAAAGCAGATCCCTACTTTAGCTATCGCTGTCATGTGCATGCAATGTTGTGTTCAGGTACTGCATGGGAAATTGCCTACTCTTCCTCACAGTTTAGGTACTATGATTTTTCGTGAATCATTGGTACCGAAGGAATTAGATCTGTATCTAAAAAAGTACAAAATTCAGCACCCATCCCTAGTCACCAGTTCCTCAACTCATTCAGTGCCAGCCATTTTCAGATTTTCTACCCCCCTCAGTGCCAGCCATTTTTGAGCATTTTGACTGATTTTTAAAGACCCACAAAATATTTTGTACTATGACTGAGACTATCAGATTATGAAAGATAGAAGCCTCTACTTTCATCAGATTTTTTTTGTTTTTGTTTCTGACTTGTTTCATTCTCCCGTAATCAGCTGTTGAAGTTTTACACAAATCTTCAGCGTCAGAGCAAAAAGCTGAAAAAAGCGCCTTTTTCTAAAAAAAAGCCCCGTCAGTGACTTTAAAGCAATTTTTTTGCTTTAGTGACAACTCTAACATCTGAACATTGTTTCCTTATATAAAATAAAAGCAAAAAACCACTGAGACAGGGCTTTTGATGGCAAAATTATTATTATTTTGCTATCTGGGTCAGAGTTGAATGGATTTCTTAATGTATTTTTGCATTCCTCCAAGTTTCTCTCCCATCAGTCTGTACACACGCAACTTCCTCCTCCTCCCGGACATGCCGAGTGTCACCATCGCCACACTCTCCAATAGTTGACTTAAGTTCCACACATGCTCTGGTCGGGTGTGCGCTGGTGGGAACATCGACATCATCTCTCGTAGCTCCATTTTCTGTCTCGTAAACTCATTTCCTCTCCATCTGAGCTCTGCATCCAAAGGTGCGCAGCTACCACCTGCATGTCACCTATTATTTTGCTATCTGGCTCACAGTTGAGGCCCACCCTCCCCCCGTCGATCACACAGACGTAATTTCCTCTTCCTACCGACAAGCAGCGCTGACCCGGTTAGTTGATGGTTTTATCTCATGCAACATTATCAATAATCCACTCAGGTCCACACATGTTCTGTGTTAGTATGTGGTGCTGAGAGCTGCTGGAGAGCTCCCCCCCCAGCTAATGGCAGCATCAGTAGCTAATCTCACATCTAAAGGTACACTGCTGCCACCTTCAGGGCACCAGTTGGTCACCCTACAGCTTAGATATTGATGAGGGACCTCCGCGAAAAAACGCAATTGACGAGTTATCGGGTCAATGACACTCAGCGTTTGGATTTGAAATGACGAGTTATCTCGTCAATGGCACTGAGTGAGTTAATAAGATAAAGGGTTTTCGTTTGTCAGGCCAAGAAATAGGACCATGAATGCATGCAATGCAGTTGGAAAATGTCAACCTGTTAACCACCACCCTCTTTTCTCAGAAACTCACATACTCATAATAAATAATGTTTATTAAAACTTCTACATGACCGACATGGCATTTTTTTTTCAGATTGAAGTAGGATGCATAAATCATTTGAACAAATGTGTAAATGTTATATGTCAAAGAGTCAAAGTGATTTCAATCTTTAGGCCCGAGCGCCACGAGCTGGCGAAGGGCTTCTTGCTCTCGTAGTGGTCCACTACAAGCTTATGCGAAACCACGTGCCCATCAGTGACCACGGACCCTTGTCATGTCGTAGGCATGCCCCTGCGCTTTCTAAGAATGTATAGTTCATGGTACTCAAAAAGGGGAAACATTGTTATTGGGTTGGATTATTAGGCCCGAGCACCACAAGCCTCTTGCTCTTGTAGTGGCCACACTACGAGGCAAGGGGCGGAGCCTATGCAAATTCCACCTGCCCGTCAGTGACCATGGACCCTGGTCATGTCGTAGGCATGTCCCCGCGCTTTCTGAAAATGTATAGTTCGTGGTACTCAAAAAGGGGGAAACATTGTTATTGGGTTGGATTATTATTGTCTCTTTCTTCTTTTGTTTCCCGTTGTCGGAACCAACTCACCTACTTTTCACACACTAAACCAACATGTAGAGTCTCAAAAATTAAAGCAAAATTCAATCGCGTGCTTCTCTAATTTCTGGCTATTTCCGATTTAAAAAAATGCAAAAATCTGACGCGCCAGCGCCCCCCAGTACGCCAAAAATGCATTACGAAATAGGAATTGCCAAAAAAAATGAATTCATCATAGAATCATGACAATTGACGCAGACGTAGACCATGACGAGTAAAAAATATTATTCAGACCATGCCAAAAAACACAGGACTTCCAGAATCTTGAATTGAGAATTGCAAAATTGCTATTTTTGCTCACGTATTTTAACGCATTTCTCGTAGGGCGTTTCACTGACGGGGTTCAAAATCACTGGAAATCATCTAGAGATGTGGGACACCGAAATCAATCCATGGATTTTTGAAAACTTTTACGGTGTTTGCAGGGCGGAGCTGTGAATTTTGGGCAAAAATGACAAAATATAAAATTTTGGGAAAATGCTCCTATTTGCCCATACAAACGCAGATTTGCGCCAAATGTGAATCAGCTGTTAAACCCCCGACCCTATACCAGCTCAATGTGGAAAAACGGACATCGGCGCCCCCTACAGAGTGAATATTTAATATGAGACAAATGTCCTATTTTAGCACACTTTTTCAAGGGCGTTTCACCAACAGGGCTCAAAGTTGCTGGAGATCATTTAGAGAAATGGAACATCAAAAGTTAACCATGAATTTTTGATAACTTTTACGGTGTTTGCAGGGCAGAGCCGTGAATCTTGGCCTAATTTTCTTCTTTTTTTAAATGCTCCCATTTGCACATACAAAGTCGGATTTGCTTCAAATGTGACTCATTTCTTAAAACCCGGCCCTAAACCAGCTTAATGTGGAAAAACGGACATTGGCGCGTTAGCGCCCCCTACAGAGAGAAGAGAATTTAATATGTAGCAAACATATTTTAACACACTCCTCCAAGAGCGTTTCACTGACGGGCTCAAAATCGCTGGAGATAATCTAGAGAAGTGGGACATCAAAAGTTATCTATGGATTTTTGATAACTTGTATTTTGGCCAAAACCTTTTGAAACTCAATCCATCTAACTGAGCTTTACAACAAGTATTTTAATAAAAAATGAGCTATATATATAGCTTATTTTTTCAATATAGCATATTGATGTATATATATATCACTATGCGTAATATTTTAGTTCTCTATATCGCCAAAATAGAAAACTCAATATACTGTATCTTGATATATCGATATATCGCCCAGCCCCAATCCCTACATTATAAAACAGCTTAAATGAAAACATAAATGGAAATGTGAAGCACATTTGTTTATTTAATATACTTGCAGTTTATATACAAGTCAACTCATTGCATATGTACTGTTAATTTCACATTGCTTGTGTTAGACATTAACATTTTATTTTCATTACATATTTTATCTTAATCGCTCACTCATGTGGTTCTCTGGTATTCAGTAATGACTTATTAGACACAGTGTATTTGTGGCGCTTGTGATTGGCTGATTTTTCAAGGTGACTTACATCGTTCCTTCCCCAGTGGGAGATGCTAAAATCTCAGAAACTAATCTTACAGAACGTGTAAATGTGTCCCATTCTGCTGCTCTTTAGGAAGGTAAACTCTCTATCCCATTTTCCAAGGTATTTACAAGAGTTATTTGTTTTTTTCACCAGAATGTCTTCATTCATCCATCTCTCTTCTGACTTGTTTCCAGGTTTGTTCCTGCTGTCGGCAGTGGCAGTTCTCGTGAGACTAGTGACAGCATTCAGTTTATAGAGAGAGAAATGTTTTTATTTATTTATATTTGAATTATTATTATAATAAAATAGGGGATATTTCCAGGAAAATACTAATATGAGAAGATGGCAGGAAAGAGGGGTAAAATACGGGAGTTTCCCGGCCAAAACGGGATATTTGACAGGTATGTTCCTTCGAAGGTTTCAGAATCCTGTTATACAAAGTGTTATAGTCAGGGGTGCAGTTATACTGTCTGAAGTGGCAGGTACTGCTGCCACCTCAGACTAAAAAGGGCGAATCACTGCTATTAAAACTCCAGGCTTGTCTTAAAGACATCACATCCTGGATGAGCCTTAATTTTCTCTTTCTTACCCAGGATAAAACCGAAGTGATTTTATTTGGTCCAAAGCACCCCAGAAAGAAATTATCAGAGCAAATAGTGTCTTTGGATGGCATTGCACTGTCACCCAGCACCATAGGAGTTATCTTCGATACTGACTTATCCTTTAACTCTCATATTAAACAAATCACAAGGACAGCCTTCTTCCACCTCCGTAATATCTCTAAAATGAGGAATATCTTGGCCCAGAGTGATGCTGAAAAACTAATCCATGCATTTGTTACATTTAGGCTAGATTATTGTAACTCCCTACTTTCAGGATGTCCCAATAATTTACTAAAAAGTCTCCAGTAAATCCAGAATGCTGCAGCCAGAATAATAACTGGAAAAAACAGGAGAGAGCATATTTCTCCAGTATTAGCTTCCTGTAAAATCTAGAATAGAGTTTAAAATCCACCTGTTAGCATACAAAGCTCTGCATAATCAAGCGCCTGTATATCTTAGAGATCTGTTAGTGCCGTATTGTCCGAGCAGATCACTCCGCTCTCAGTTTGCTGGCATTCTGGATGTTCCTAACGTGTCTTGAAGTAGAACAGGAGAAAGAGCTTTCAGCTACCAGGCCCCTCGCCCTTGGAATCAGCTCCCAGTCTTAGTACGGGAGGCTGCTACCCTCTCCACCTTTAAGGCTAAACTTAAAACCTACTTATATGCTGAAGCGTATGCTGTATACCTTAACCACTAGAGCGGACATGGGTTTGTCTGTAAACATTTACGGTCCTTGGAGTCGCTGTTAGATTACAAATAAACGGGAAGAGATTCAAATTCTGATGTAGCTGGTTATGATTTACAGTCCGCATAAACAGGATTGAATCATAACATAACCTAACCACGAGAGCGGACATGGGCACGTCTGTGAACGGTCGCATTTACAGAGGTAACCGATCATTCCCCCTCAAGTCAGAAGTTAGCACAGGCCAGACCACAGGTAGAGAGAGAACCAGGCCAGAGGCAGCCCCGACAGCCAACTGCCTAGGGATGGAGGCAGTGCCCCAGGTCACCCAGAACACCAAAAAAATACCTCAAACCACACAACAGCACCCAGGAGTATCACTTAGGTTCCCCTGAGAGCCCTACATGAACGCCCAACCTTAGCTCCTCCCCCACCATGTCACCAGCAGATGACATGGTGGGGGAGGCCCCAGTGCGGACATCAACGCTCCCCCACAGCACACTCTATGAATGCCACAGAGGCCACCCAAAGCCAACCCACCATGGAGACCATCCGCAGGACCACCAAGACTTGAGGCCAGCACCCAGCCACACCTTAACAGCCTTCAATCATTTTCTTTGTTAAACCTAAAATTAACAATACTGAATTAAGCTTATAACAACCAATAGGCTTAAAATCTCCCTTCTAAACAGTGATGTTAAAATCTTGGCAAAAGCTATTGCCCTTCACCTGGAGGCCACGATACACAATGTGTCCTGATCAGACTGGTTTCATCCTCAGACATCACTCATTTACAAATATTTGTCAACTTTTTAAGGTTATCTAGTTGCATGTTTAAAGAAAGCCTAAAACGACAATGACTTCGCTAGAGCGGGATTGGAACCCCCAACCCTTCGGTTATTAAACGACGCACTCTACCACTGACCCACCTTAATACTTGGCTTCAACCATTCAAAAAGGCAAAGTATTGGCTTCACCTACCAGACACAATTTGGTGTTTCTCTGAAGCTGCTTTCTGGATTTATTAAAGGAATCTTCCACTGTTTTAACAAGTTTGGTCTAAAATATTTGAAATGTACTTATGAGAAGATATACGCCAAACAAAAGGCATTATTATGCACCATATTCATTGCCATTTAAAAATGGGACTACTTTACAGTTTTAGAGCTTGTGTTCCACCATCTTGAAATCACGAGACTGAAAAAGCTGGCTAAAATGATCTAAAAAGCAGGCTGAAAGCTTCACTCCAATAGAAAAATATGGTCTGTTTACAGGCAGTAAATTCAACATTGTTGAATGTTGTGAAAGAACAAACTGAGAAGGCAGAAATTTCTCCGCACTAAAGCACTCGCTTTGACCCTTTATTGAGAGCCTCTTCTTCAGGTTTCTGTTTCTCTCTGCCTTGAGTCTCTACTCCAGTAAAGGCAACTGAATGCGATTAGCTCATGTGACTGCACCAGAGGCTGTTTGAAGCAATCAGAAGTTGCGCTATAAATGCAAATAGAGCCAAACCAAGGTGATGAAATTATCACTCGTCTTTCGCTCATTCGGACCGAGTCCAAGACTAAATCGGTGTAAAAGCATCCTTAAAGCTGATATCTGGAGATTCTGAGAAATCTATGTTTATGTATGATTCTTTTGAATTGCAAAAAAATACCCAACTAGTCTTTTACTATGGTCTACTGCCAGTGGCCATTCATATACATTAATGTATATAAGTCCAGCCTTCGCCCTATAGACCCCTATACAAATGGAAACAATCCCCAAGTGCACCCAGCCAATAGGCTTCGACTTTCTATTTTTGAGACTGTCAATCAAAGTGAATGTGGAACTGTGCACGGAAACAAGACCGTGCGTAACTGTTAACAGGTAAACATGATTTTGGCTTCTACCAGACCCATAGACCTATATCAATGCAACCCAATGTGACCTACTGTAGTTATGTTCCGCGATGCGCAAGCAGAAAAGAAGAGGCGTGGCTTATGGTAGACTGGGAGAGGCAGTACGAGGAAGTGAGGCTGTTTAGGGTGGGATATTGAGACGTTTCTCAGAAACTCTGGATAGCAGCTTTAAGAGTCTATAATCAAAACATTTTTATAGCCAATCCACAGGCAACAGTCAGAAATCCTAGTGTGCATATGTATATATTCTGTTTTTTGTTTTTGCTGTGCAATTTCTTTTCTTGCAACATATCTACCCCTCTTTCTATCTGCACTGTGTACAGGCCCATGAATATTTATCTTCTTAATTATCTGCTGCTGAAACTCTGAAAATTTCCCATTTGTGGGCTAAATAAAGATTATCTTCATCTTTAAACTGTAAAGCAGTCCGATTTTCAAAAGGCAAATAGATTAATATGGTGCATAATAATGCACCATATTTCTTTCCGCTTTTATGATTTTTTGCTTACTGTGTGAAGTCCCAGTAATGGTTATTTCATTCCTTATTACTAAACATGCATGTGTACACATGCATAAACACATACATATGTACATGCATATATCCATGCACATGCAAAAATATAACTTGCATGTTTAGTGAAAAGGAATGAAATAACCATGAATAAGACTTCACATTTTAAGAAATACATATTGTAAGCAATATATATTATTTATTTGCACTTGTAACTTCTGTTTTCTTCAGCTCATGTCCACAAATTCTATGGGGGTGGGGTGGAGTGGTTAACTAGAAAAGAATTATGTAGAAATACAAGCTTTTAATCGCTGTCTTTATGTGCAAACCCTTGTGATAATGCTGAAAAAAAATAAAATAAATAATAATAATAAAATAAAGAATGAGGCCAAGATGTTCAAGAAAAAAAACAGCCACACTTTTACAATCATATGTGGAAGAAAATCACAACAGAACAAAGGACTTCAACCCTTAACAGAAAGACTTTGTCAGGATATTTCATCTGATACGACTTATAAAATGTCAGAAGCATTTACTAATTTGCACCATGGTATCTGTAAAGGTTTATCTCTTAAATCTAGATGAGATCAAAGAACAAAATTTCAATGCAGATGAAATGTTCTGAGAAAACAACTCCTCAGTGCAAGGGTTCAGAAAAAGAAGAAATAATGTTGCTGCTCCCTGGGAAATGTTAATTGCAAATACAATAACAATAATGCTGATATTAGCATGATAATTTTAAGAGAGACCAGCTGAATATGTAGAAAGAAAAAAAATCCAGGAAAACAAAACACCAAATCAAAGCCAAAAATAATAATTTTAAACATAAGCCGACCAAATGAATACAATGCAAAAAACAGGCTCTTTTTGCCTTGGGGGTTGGGGAGGGGGAGTGTCTGAGGGAAAGTAGATTCTCCAAACTTACTGCTTTTTTGTTTTCCTTTTTTTCTTTTACTGTTGCTTTATTCAGTAGGGAGTGACAAGTAGCCTACAGAACAGAGATGAGCACAATCATGGTCACAGCACCGGCTACGAACATTCACACACACACACAAGCCCTAGACACAAAGCATACACACAATCTGAATGAGTAGAAGACAGATAAATCAAACCTACTGGTAGAAAGAGTGTAATACTGTTATGGCTACTGAAAGCATGTCCATGCATGTGCTGGTGCGCTTTTATATAACCAGTAACTACAGCACGAGAGTGAATGTGTGCATGCGTGTGTCAATATGTGCATGAGTGTGTGCACCTACATGCTTAGAAAAGAAATCCAAGAAGAAAAATACCAGGCTGAACATGTTAATACAATAGAAAATGTAGAAACATAAACATGACAAAACACCGAAAACAGATCTGCTTTCTCTGGATTAATTTTTGCTCTCCAAATTGGTGTAGAGAAAGCGGCAGCTGCTAATGAGGATGAGGAAAGGATGGGTGATCTCAACACCTGATCAAATCTAATACACTTCAAGTTAAGCTGCAGAGCTATGTGGGTTTGTTGTACTATTTTTGTAATTTTTTTACAACAAAAATTCACCTAAAAATGTTGACGTTTTACACTAAACTCAAAGCCCAACAATTTAACCAAAATGTGAAATTTAAGCAACCTCACTTTGGTGGATTTGATGATGCCGGCTTGAAGATTCTTTCTCTGAAATAGATAAGTGACCATTCATCCATGCATCCATCTTCACACCCGTTGAACCGGCATAAGTTTGCACTGGAAATCTTGAGAGAAAAAGATTGCCACTGCAACTTTTTCTCATACATCGAGATGGATCCCTCACAGAGCTGTATTCTCAATATTAACAATTAGGGATTAGCCTGGTCCAGCAAGACTTGTGAAACATATCAGACATCATCCCCCCACCCCAACCCCATCCTCTCAATTCCATTTTGTGTTCACAGCTCTGCAGTGCTTAGAAGCTTAGAAAAGTTATAGTTACGTTTCAATAGATTTCTAATGCAAATAGTATTGTTTTTCTTATTTTAGTATTTAATTTGCTCAGTGTTGCTTTGGAAACACAAAAATGTATATTGTACCATGATTGAAAGAAGTCAGTAAATGACAACTTGCTATAGTGGCAACATTAGGAAAATAAGCTTCCATACTCAAATGAGCAATGAAATTAACTTTTTTGATCTTTGGTACTATTTGGTTAATTTTGTGTTACAAGATAAACCTTAGGAATATCAGACAAAAAGAGTCTTTGGTGACGCAAAACGGATGTAACATTTTTGAATGCAGAGCTGCTGGCTTTGTGTGTGATGCAGACAGCAACGAGTCAAGCAGAACCAGGAGATTTGACAGTGAGGCAAAAGCATGAAATGGGACACTGCACACACACATGGGTAAAGGGGCATGGTGACAAATGTGGGGGAAGCTGACAAGACTAGAGATACAGAAAGATGGTGAGAAAGTGGGGGTTTACCTGGTAGAGACAGTGGCAAACACTGCGGAGCTGTGGAGGAAACTCGCTGGATGAACCTATAATAGCTTGGAAGAAGCGCTCTGTGATCTTTAGCAGGTTTCTCTGGTTCTCTTCTAGGTTTTCACCTTGTTCGAGCCTAGTGGTGCAAAGGAGATCAGTCAATGAGACATTTAGGGCATGACATGGGTTTTTTCCTAAGACCTCATGTTAAGCTTTCTTAAACAGTCAAAACCAAAAAAGCAAGAGAATGTCATCCGATTTTTGTTTAACTACCTCCCAACATGACAAATACTAATTGGCAAATATGCAACACAGAACAGGTGATAGACAAGCAGAAATGTACTTGCAGTTTAATCAAAACGTCAATTATAAAAAAAAAAAATACAATGGATTATTTCTCAATTGGGCAATTAGATGTTGACAATATTTCAGGTAAATGTTTATCAAAAAGAGAGTCACAAAAAGCTCAATCAATACCAGATGCAAAACTGACAACAATTTTTCTTCTAATCAAAGAGTAGGCAATATTACATGTTTTTATCACACGCAAGTACTGACCTTGTGGAGTCTACCTCAAAGCTGATGTGATCAGGTGTTGTGATGACGCCTCTCAACAAAGGCTCTAGTAGCTTCTGCAGGTACGCCGCCCCATAAACCTGGTGAAGAAGTCAAATCAGTCAGTCAATTAATTCTGAAAATTGAGCTCAATTGAACACGTCTCATGCACTATAGTTTCATGGTGTATGAGCTTTACCTTAAAACAGAAAGTCATGATCTTGCTGGCCAGGCTGTTGCCCCTGAAGAGAGTCTGCATGGAATCAGCCAGCTCAACCTCCTTAGAGAACATGTTCCACAGAAGCTGGTACAGGAGATGGCGTGAATCAAATAGGGTGACCAGGACACGAGCTAATTCATCCTGGAAAACAAAAGGGTGTACTTATTTAGAAGCTAAATATGGACTTTTTAAAACATTACACTGTCTGCCATGTTTACCAGGTAAACAATGTACAAGGCACCTGTCCATTTGGACCTTCTTCCACTGCTTGGTCACCAATTGCCTTGTCTATAGTTCACTGCTTTTGCTTTCCTGGACTATTTTTGCTAAATGCCCACTACTGCAAACCAGGAAAACACACAAGACCTGCAGAACTGTTACAAGGGAGTCAGTTCATCTATCCAATTTCGCTCAATACCTATTCTGGTAAGCTTTTTTTTTTGCAACAACAAAGGTGTTTGGTTGATACATACCATTGATTTGTGTGTTTTTGGATAATTTTAAACATTGTATGCCCTTGGTGGTATGTGCAATAGTGGGGTGTGTGTAGTAGTGAGTAGACTGTAATAGTGAGTCGTGTGTAGTTTGAAAACTTTTTTTTTTGTATGTATGAAATTAATTAACCTCATCTGTGGCATTATGAAATTTTGATAGTTGTGTATGGTTTACTGTCTTATTTTGTATATAGCCCCATGTGACCCCAGCCCTATTTGGGACAACAGATGAAAATTAGCCACTGGCTACAATCTATTGTCTTTACATTCATGTATTTTTTTTTAATCATGCATGTCCATTTACATGCACTGTCCCAATCAAAAAAATAAATGAATTAATTCATATTAAAGGTGTAGTGCTATCAATATAATGTTCATTGCAGCAATCACAAATCATCAATACGCTCAGTGTCACACGCACACCCCTTTTGCTACCAAAAAAACCTTCAGGGATCATGGGTATAAGACACTGTTATATATATATATATATATATATATATATATATATATTTAACTTTATTTAGACTGCAACCCCACAATCAAGTAAAAAGAAATACCAGCAGTTGACCGAGAGTGTGCGTCATTAACGAGGTTAAACATTTTTAAGACTAAACAGTCAAGACTTGATTCTGACACCAGCAAAAAAAATTATATATATATATATATATATATATAAAAAAAAAAACTAAACTAAAGCCACACACCCACTGAGATCCAGGAACCACATTAGCCAATGCCATGGCAATAGGAAGCTCCCCCTGGTCTCCCATCATGGTGACCAGCTCCACGAGCCTCTCAAAGCGATCAGCCAGCACAGTTTCTGCAAGGGTATCAAACTCTGTTCCCTGCTGCAGGATTTTGGTCAAAACTTCCATGAAAGTAGCCCGAGTCTGCAGATCTTTGTGGTAACCAAGACCTAAGAAGGAAAAAGAAAGCTTAAAACACTTGCTTAGCTTGGAACAAATGAGATACATTCAGTGTAAACATTATTATACGATCAAGCTTTCAGCATAGCTGGCTTAGGAAAACAGATGATGCTGCTGAATATCGAAGTCGCTCAGGTGTCTATTGACCATCTCTTCATAAATAATATTTGCTTGCTAAAAATACTGATACAACTTACCAATGGAGTGCATGAGGCCACTGTCGACATTAGCATTCAGCAGATTGGACATGGCAAGCACTGTACAGTGGCGAAGGGAAGCTAAGCGCCTCGACATTCCTCGCTTTCGTCCTCCAACAGCCTGACCCTCATCCTCAACCTCACTGCAGTCATTCAGCAGGTTCATAAACAGAGTGAAGTACCTGAAGAAAGCAGGACAGAGCACATTCAGAGGAGCCTGGTTCATGCAGGGCTCCAAACAAACCTGCATTTTTATTGTGACAAGAATTATTGTCAATAAAACATTGATTGACATAATGTATGTCCATGTGAGGAGTCCTTCAAGCAAACACATTGTTACTTTTACTATTTTGATGGATCAAAAGCACTCACCACTTGACGCTTTTGAGTTAAATTCAAGTTTAAGGGCAGAGTTGGTTTACCTGCTGCTTAGGCTGAAGACTAACTCCTATGAAACTGCATCATCTTGTGGAAAGACATTCTTTGGTGATTTAAAATATTTCAAAAAAACTATTCAACAAAACACTTAAGTCTCATAAATTACATATTATTCAATTGTGACGCTGCATTGTCCTTCTCTTAAATGCTGATGGGTGTAAAAACATGAATTACTCAGCCAAGACATCCTCAGGTCTCAGAGTGAGGTATCAGGTATCAGGAAAACCTCTGTCATTTGTCAGACAAAATGGTCTCATGTCTCAGCAAAACATCCATCAGATGAAAAAGCCTCAGGCCGTCAAAGCAAACGGCCTCACTTGTCAATCCAAAAGAACTCATGTCTCAGCAAAACCACTGTCAGATCTAACGGCCTGACTTGTCAAATAGCAGTCTCAGGCTTAAAAAAAAATGTATCAGTCTCAACGGCCTTGTAATTTCAAGAAACCGGAAATACACGGCGTCTTTAATATGTGTGCTGCTTCGGATACGAGAGTAAGTTGAAAGCTATATATATATATATATATATATATTTATTTTTTTTTTTATTTTTTTCTTCAAGGTGAAGATATGTCAATGTTTCATTTAAAGCTGCAGCATGGAGGTTTTTCTGGTGTCATTTGATCAAAAATCCATAATGATCTTGAGCATATTGTAATTCAAAGTGTTCTGAGTGAACAATGAATGTCTTCTCCTTCTCCTGGCTCTGTAAATGAGCTTTAGAAATCCAGGAGTGTGACGCTGGACTTCAGCCGATCAGAGAACTTTCTACCAACAGAGTGATCCATGAGTTGTTTTGGGTGTTAATATTGGCTGTTCGTCAAAAGTCTATGTGCACTCAATCTGAGAATAGGGAAAGTGCAATGGCAGATAAATCAGCAGAAGTCTCAATTGTGGCTTTTGACACAGCAGTTGCACGGCAAAGCAAGAGGAAAAAGGAAGGCCAACATGGAGAAGCAACAGAATAAAGGCACAAACATGTTCGGGCGAAACAGACTCCGTGGAAGTCCCTCTGACTTGGTATGTGCGGCAGACTGCACCCAATCTGCTTTCAGTTCGTGCACAGTCTGCTCCACATACAGACTCAGAAATAAAAAGTGATAACAGATAGGATAAATTGATTGTAAACCTAAGAGAAACATTATCTAAAGTGGCGAGAACAGACAATCTGCAGTGTGAATGGGGTGCGTCTGCTCTGATCAGCCGGGCTCGGCTGCCTGTGGGCTGTGAGCCTCTTACTGTCCTCACAGCGGGAAGATATACCTGCTTTCATGGCTCTAAAACAGTAGAAAACTCTCCAATAACACAAGATAAAGTCCCTACATCACTAGTCTCTATTAAGAAAAAACTCGCTCAGAGCTTCATAGTTGTGTTTGATAAGTGAAACCGTGTCTTTTGACGGCACTTGGTTTGATAAGTGAGGCCGTGTCATTTTTCTCCGCTTGATTTGGCAAGTGGTCGTTTGATTTGACTGAGGTTTTGCTGAGACACAAGTCCTTTTTTTATTGCAAGTGAGGCCGTTTCATCGGACAAGAGGTTTTGCTGAGACATGAGTCAGTTTGGTCTGACAAATGACAGATTTTCCTGATACTTCCCTCTGAGAATGACCTGAGGATGACCTAAAATGTACACCATACCGATGAATCAGTGTCTGATCAAACATGCTTTAGTTGCTCTCCATGTTAAATGTCCTAAATAACACCAACTTCAAGCATTCACTACTTTAAATATATATATATATATATATATATATATAACTATTTCAACACATTTTTTCTCTTTTTCTTCTCGCTTACTGATCAATAGCAGTTGATGTCACATCCTCTTTGTCTCAGCATTGGTTTCTATTGGCCGTTTGCACCAAGTAAAAGCTGCAGCGTTTGTGTCCTTAGGTCTCTGATCAGTAAATCTGTGATCAACATGATTGGTCTGCAGCATGAACCAAGGACATGCACTTAGCTAAACAGTGACAGCTGTCTTGGTATAATCACTCCTCTCCAAAATTAGAAGAGTTTGATGAAATAGAAAAGCCAGCGTTGTCAGAGATGGATTGTTAAAGAAGCAGGCTTTTAACCGGAGGGTCACTAGTTAAAATCCAACGTGGACCATCACTGCAGGACAGTCTATCTGACTGTCTGACTCTCCTTCGCACAGTAGCGACACATGTGAAGTTTTGCAACAATGACGCCTTGGCTCCACGGCAGGAACAACCACAATAGTAATGATGAAGAGCGGATTATTTTCACTTGTGGTGTTTGCTGACATTAACCCTTTGGAGTCCAAGGTATAACTGGCCGTTTTTAACTACTTTTAATTTTACCTTCATATCTCACCATAAAAACGGTTTAGCTTGCCATGTTTGGTGGTATTTTTTTCAGCACAACTTCATATATATGAATTTACTGTATAGTTATTTGATCATTTTGACATACTGTATAAACACAATGAACTTAAAATCACACAAAAACACCAAATTCGAGTAGAACAAAATGTGTATTTTTGCTGTGAAAACCACAAATATATTTAATGAACTGATATGATGAATGTGAATGCAAATATAAAGTGTAATTATCAATAACATATGTACAAGTTTACAAAAAAAAAAACAAGTTATAGGCAACAATTTACATAAAAAGCAGCAAATCTCAGGTGTTTTTAACAAATTATTTAAAACTGTTTACAAAACATCACAATAAGATTCTACATATTATTTATGCCACTAAAACAAACAGTTACTGTCCACAATAAAACACAGGGACAAATCACAAGCCTGACACATTCAGGGTGTGACCCATCACATGTTGTCCACCTGGAGGCAGAGCCTACACTTCAGTCAGTCTTTGGGGGCTTTTTAACCATCATCTGTCTCTCTGTACCAGTGGGTGATGATGCACAATGTTATGACTATGTCAGACCTAAAATAATATTAGAGACAGGTTATTTGGACTATGGAAGGTCTTTATCTAGACTCCTGCTGTTCTCCTTTCTCAGGCCTTGTCCACACGTAGCTGGGTATTTTTATCAACGTGTATCCACCATCCTCTGTTTCAAAAAATAGTTACATCCACAAAAAAACGCATAAATGTGCTATCCACAAGTGAATGGACGTCACTCACTGTTGTTGGCAGCCTAATACATTGGGGTCCCAGTGCACCGTTATAGCTTTGCACACCTGCCTAACAATGTTTGAGACCCGATCCATGTAGACCTGTGTGGTCTGAGCCCAGCCGGTCCATACAGCAGGCCACCGGAAAGGGTAAATGGCGCAGACGGCGCACTGCCGCTTGGGGCTGGCATGGTGCTGGGGTCACCCCCTGGACCGCTGGGGTGTGTGGCTGGTGCCCTGCTGTGCCTGGGGACTGGGGGGTGCCACCGTGTTCCGTGGGGCCGTTATGGTTTGGGGGCTGCTACGGGGTGGGTTTCCTGCGTACTGCTCAGTGCGTCCCTGGGGCCCGCCCCAACACAACAGGGAGTGACTGTGCATCATGGAAACCTGCGCCCACACCAGCACAATCCCTGTGACTTTTGGAAACTTAAAACTCTGGACATTAGTGTCCACACTCAAACGCAAAACCGGAGTTTTCCCAAATCTCCACTTTGGTCTAAGTTTTCCAAAAGCTTCCTTTTTAATGACTTTATCCTGCATTTTTGGGTGGATGATAGGCCAAACCGTAGACAAATATATACAATTTAGCAGATACCTGGCTACGTGCGGACAGGGTCTCCGAGTCACAGCCTCCTGTCTGCAGTGCTCAGGTCAGGGAGCGGAGCCTCTGCTGCCTGAGCAGCTGAGATCAGTCTTACATGTTCCCTGTCCTCTCCTTCGTGTAGCTGTCTGTAAAAGGAGGACATTTATCTTCCTCTGTAACAGGACTTAGTCATCGTCCTCATCCGCACACTCAGCGTGCCCCTCACCGTCTCCGTTTTCTCCGTCTGAAACGCTGCAGCGTGTCACACATATTAACTTCACTGCTTCCTCAGCAACCAAACATCATCAGTTGCCATTGAATTTTGATTGGTCGATGTGTATTTTTCCACCAATAGGAAAGAGGTGTAATATTTGCTTACAAACACTTGCTTTGCAAGAGAAAGAAAAATGGCCCATCTTTACTGTTTGTTTCAGCACCGAACGCAACAAAAATGACGACGAAAAAGTGCAGCGTTTGAAATCTATCATAAATATTCTTCTACTTGGTCTATCAAGATAATTTAAAAACTGGTATATACTGTAGTTGTGACTCCTCCCTTTTAACACACGTTTAAATGTACACTCTCTGAGGATGCATCCGCTGTGCTGTCTTAAATCAGTCATGTGAGAACGTGCCGGCGTGTCCGTCAACACCAGAGGGTTAATATCTTTGGCCCTCAAATCTCAGACACTGTTGTTAGCTGTGGTAGAGCGACGTACAAAGTGACTGAAGACAGAGAGCCATGACAGTAAGAAAACTGCTGAATGACGCTTTATTTAATGATTGTTTCGCAGCGGTTATGTTTTTGTTTTTTTTTCGCCTGGTCTGCACATGCTGTTGAAGGTCAACACTACATGAAACGCAATCTTTTTACGACAGCAATGCATGTTTTGTAATTACAATTACATAAATGTATTTATTTTATTGCACAATTGTGACCATCAACAGTCCTCCCAAATGAAACTTAATAAAAACTTATTAAAGGGAGGATATAAAAAGCACAACAAATAGCCTAAAATGTGACTTTGACTAAATCAAGTATTTGCTGAGTGACAGACAAAGCAAACAAACAAAATTAAAAATTCTAGTCAAATTTAACAGTGAACTGTACATATTACAATAACGGTGATCAATCACCCGTTTATCCTAAATAAAGTTTTGCTGAGAGCATACTAGTGTGTACCAATGCCAGAAGGAGCAATCAGTTTTCAGCTTTGAGGTAAAGCAATCAGTGTGTTAAACATTAGCAATATGCTTGTATGTTGCGCCTATTATAAACTATATCCAATTAGTGGTAATAAGTTGAATTTTTTAAAGCTACACTCATATTTAGGAAGTAGCAGTTATAAGTTATCTTTATCCAACTCATTCTTGTAAAATGATATGAATGAATATATTAATTTGAAAACACAAAGACAGACAAACTATACAGAAAAACATATTGAACTATGGGAGGAACCCAAAGAGGCAAAAAAAACAAACAGGTCCAAGGAGAAAATGCAAACCTCAAAACAAAAAAGTCCTTTTTGTTTAACTGTTACTTAACTTTTAAAATTAATCATGTATCTTGGTCTGAACAAACTAAGTTAAGTACATTTTATTTGAAATGTATAACAAAACAGAAATACACATTTTTTTCTCCAAAACAACAAGCAACAATGTTCTCACTTGAGGAAAAGCTGTGATTTAGCCTCCATCAACTCCACTCCATCTCCCTCCTCGGGCTGAAGAGGAAGACCTGCTAAGAGGGAGACCACAGCCTCCATGCTGGCCTGGTCCAGGTCCCTGTACGTTAAACACAATATTAAGAGAAGACTTAAGAAGCAGTTTCTTCGTGTAATGAAAATAGCTCAAACACCAACAGAGCAAGACCTAGTCAGGCATTTGATGTCATCATCAGCAGCTTGATTGGAAGTGCCCATCACCCAGTCTGTCAGGTACTCCACCATCTTATTTCTGAAAAAAAAGAAAAAGAAAAAAGAAGTACCAAATAGGTATGAAGTTAAAACACTTTCATTCCAACCTCCCATTTTTGATCAAGACACATCACAGACCTGAACTTCATTTCCTGGCAGAAGGACAAATCATCCCGCCTCTCCATCATCACTTCCACCAGTTGGCACAGCTTGGTTTTAATCTGGATGGCATGAACTGCATTATCAAGGATGCGAACATACCTAAGGGCGGATCCACATTTTTGTTTTACTTTACCTACTATATCTGCATGGTTTCATGATATTTTATTAAAGCTCAATAGAAGTCCAGACGCTCATCCCAATCTCAGCCTTTTATGAGACATTTAAAAAGAGCTGACATGGCAGCTCTGTCCCATTGGTGTATGAGCGCGAGTGAATGCAAAGCACTTTGGGACTACTTCAGTGGTTATAAAAGTGACAGAAAATTAAATTGAATCCACGATTTTACGATTTTGTCTCACTTCCATTTCTTCTTTTTGAATTTTGAAGCTATACTTAGAACCTTCTTAAAATCCAACAGTGCAAAATATTAATTCTTGCAAATGTTCTACTGGTCTAAAATTTTTGATCAGGAGTGCATGTAGAGCGCAGCACTCTGAGCTGTGCATGTTACCACATGATTTACAGCAGGAGTAAACTGCTACATAGCATCTAGAGGCAATTTAAGCTGCTTGCCATGTTTATAGTTGGTTTATGGTTTCGGGCCATATTCTGCCGGCCTTGAACCGACTAACTTTGTAGGTCCAATTTAAGCTCTCTTTTGCTCTTATTTTGGTTAATTGCAAAATCAATATTGGCCTGGCATGTATACAACATTTTTTTTCCCCGCGTTCTCAAAAGTGTGCAGAATTGTGAGACTTTTTTGGAATCAACCCCTCTATTCGTCTCTCATTTGTCATTAGTCTCTATTTTTCAATTGAATAGAATTGAAAATTTTGATTGTAAGAGCCTGGTTTAACCCATAGAGGGCAGTCACTCTTACAATCTCACAACAAAATATGCCAAAATATGCTAAAATGTCAAGAGTTGGACTAGAATCAACCATCTACTTCATATTCAAATACAAATGTATTCAATAGAATAAAATTGGTTTTGGGGTTCAGTTACTCTTTAATACTCGTTGGGCATGGGTCGGATTTGATCACTGCTCTGTATGGTTCAGGGTGGGCTCGAAAGAAAAATGCGGCCTGATCCACACTCTATTCTACATTCCTGCAGTTAGTGTCCTGTTGATCTTGTACAGATCCAGACTTTCCAGTATTCATGCATGCAGCATTGAGTACTTTCTTGTTGTCAATCCAAGCAATGCACAGGCTGGTCTTCCTACTCTTGCAATCTTGGGTGTTTATTCTGTCCATCAGTAGCTGGTGTTCGGCTTCCCTTGTGTGACTGCAAATACTTTTTCTGGGTCTCACTCATGTGCCTACTTATCTTACCCGTTATGATGCCTGACAGGAGCGACAGATTATTGGCCGGTAGTTGGATGGCATCTTTCCCTTCTGGGCATCCTTCATGATCATGACTGCCCTACCTCGAGTCAGCCATAATAATTTCAACACTCAAAATCAAATTATTATTATTTTTTTTCAAGGGCATCTGTGGTTCATTGGAGGTTAGTTCATGGTGTTGCAGGCTTGGGGTCCCCTTAAAGGATTATGCATTATTGGAAGTGGAGACGAGGAGTGTAGTTTTTGTTGTCTTTCCCCCGCGCTTTTGCATGTGCACCGCAAAGTGTGTGCACACCCTATGACCAATGATGAAGTGCAGTGTCCAGTCAGTGGCCACAATACGAGCGGTGTTCAGCTCCTAAAACTGTATTTCTGAATGAATGCTTCTGCTGCACTTCGAATAAACACTCAATAAAGGTATTAATTGCGAATATAATTCGTATTGAAGCGGTCAAAACTGTGATTGACAACATTTGCCTGGGAGTTGGGTTAATGCAAATGAACAGCTTCTGTTATGCTGATTTCTCATGAAACGACTTAGGAGACTGCTAACATTCAAATTGCCATAGCTACTTAAAATGTAATGTTATTTCTACTAGTACAGTGCCCATCAGAAGTATGTATTCATATAGTGGGAGCATAAGTACAGTTGTCAATTATGGTCAAATGAGCATGTGTTTGAAGGTTAGATGGACAAAGAGCTGTACATACTGTGTACTCTGTAGTGTTATAAAGGGGTATATTTGTGGGTGCAAAGTAAAATAGTGTGTGATTTCCCTGGTTTAATTATATGGGACATGCGCATGATAAATGTGTTTGTTGTTATTTTTTTACTCACTTATATTTTTTTCATTTGGTGTATTTTTCTGTAATGTATGTTTTATGGAGTCATTATGTGTATTTTTGTATCTTTCTGTTGTGTTTCTGTGCATTTTTTGTATAATTATTGTTTTTTGTTGCCATTGTAGTGTGATTCTGGAGTCATTTTGTGTATTTTTGTATCTTTTTTGGTGTAGTTTTTTGCATTTCTGTTGTCTGTGTATTTTTTGTATAAATATTTAGTTTTGTGCTTTAGTAATTTACATACTTTTGTTGTCGTTTGGTGTGTGGGTGTGTGTTCTGAATTCATGCACACTAATCCATCCCCATGTACCTGCCTGTCTAACTTTCACTAAACTTATCTATTTTCAGTTAGGTGTAGTGGCAGGTGTGTCGTGAGTGAAGCTGCAGTAATCAGGTGACCTTCACTATGTAGCACCGTCTACGTAACATTTAAACAGATCTGACTCAGAGCGTAACACTACAGTCACTACCACGCTATGGACGGTGTCGTGACGACTGTAACCGGACTAAATGGTGGTCCTTTATACACTCAACACTCATGTACCTGCACGCATGTCATGTGGACTGTGATCGATAGTGAAGCACACTTGATGGTTCTCTCTCACACGCGCCACAAAGAAATGTGCAGCTTTCAACACAGCAGCCATTCCCCGTCAATAACTTCAGGGTGAGTTCTGTCCGGTCTAAATAGCGAATAGTCAAACTAAAATGAAAATAAACGTTTTGAAACGTCACCACCAAATAAGGCACAGTAAAAACGCATGTTTCCTCAAAAGAGAAGTCCACAGGAGCTCTGGCACGCACTGGAAGTGAGCTGTGCAGTAAAATAGATACAGATGGTGCGCTAGCGCCCCCTCACACCCCCTTCACTTTTGAGCAAACTTAAATGTGCCGTCCGAGAACGAACGCGCGTGCGCACGCACACACACGATCCTTGAATTATAGTATAGATGTGTGTTACATAGTTGGAAAGCTTAAAAACCGCACTTCTATAAACAACTCAAAACATCCCTGGCCAACTTGGTCATGGTTCTCTGCATGTCACATATTGAGGACGACTAGTTTTGGGATTGCACAGACGCAAATCACAACTATGGTCTCAGTAATTAGCATCATTGGATGTAAATGGCCTTGATTAATAAAGGGCTTTATCCCCAACAAAGTAGTCTCAAAGCACTTTACAATATCAGCTAATTCCCCCATTAACTCTCACATTCATACATCAATGGTGCAAGCTGCCGTGCAAGGATCGACCAGTGGGAGCCAATTAGGGTTCAGTGTCTTGCCCAAGGACACAAACTGGTATAGCACTGGGATCAAACCCCCAACCTTTCAATCAGAAGACAACCCCTCTCCCACCTCAGCCACAGTCACCCTTAAGTGGGCTTCTTACTGATGAGTCACTTGATTGAAAATTTAAATATAGTAAGCACACTTGTCACATAGTACAATAAATGTATGTTTCTTGTGCCACGAATGACACGGTATTGACACTTGGTGTCTCAAGCACAAAATTGCAAGATGTAAGATCATATTATTTTGCGTTTCTTTTACTGCATAAGCCTACCTAGTGTGATAAGTTGCTAGCTGTCATGTCCATCTAATGTTAGTACGGAAGCTAACACTGCTCAGTTACTGCTGCCAACCTTGTGTCCAATAACACTATAATATCAGGAGACATTCAACATAAGATGTGTGAACGTGGACTTGTCAATGCTCCTTTCCCAGAGCAGGGCATGGCCAGACACAGCTCATTTGAATATCAGGAAGTACAATCAGAACCAGCCTGTTCTGAGGGGAGCACCTGAGATTGACTTTTTAGACCACTGAAATTCGGGACTACGAAAGTATTTGGAGCTTTACACTTCTGAGATATATGTGAAATGGTATGAAAAATCAGTATAATATGAGACCTTTAAAAATAATACTAAAAGTTCTCAAAAATAATACTCTAAAAAGTTATATTACCACTCTCCAAAAGTAATTTTTTTACTACACTGGATCAGTGCCTGTTTTTCAACTGCCATAAAAATGAAATTCTATTAGATGTACTTAATCTGATGGGGGTTTGCAGGTCCTACCTGACCAGATTGAGCATCATGGTCTCGATGCTGGCCTGTCCTAGGTGTTCAGAGCTGCCCTCCGTGTGGTTGTCCAACAAGTTCTTCATAATGGCTATAGTCTGCTCCACAAACTGTGTGTTAGTGTCATTAATGGGAACCTGTCAAAAGTTCAAAGAGGGACTCAATTTGAGCAAAATACACAGAATAAAGCATACAAACCATACAATGATAAAAACAGCAACACATTAGGCCTTTTCTGATTATACTCTTAGCCAATGAGCCAAACTTTGTGATTTCGACTATTTTGCTACCTACCCTTGATTGACCTAATGCTGTGTAAGACAATAGTTTGTGCTATTAGTGCTAGATAAATATAAATTGATCAATTGATTGCTGACAAACTTCCAATATTAAAAATACACTTGGTTTTCACGACGGGTGAAAGACTTTATCGGAAATAGCTCTGTTTTGCTCATACAATATTATTTAAAAAGTAATGTACACAATTGCTCAGAGCAGGGTAATTGTGTACATAGGATGAATGGATCTAGTACAAGCTAATACTAACATTTACAAATGACAAAAATAATGTTAATGGCAGCACTTACCGAACCCTGAGTATCAAAGAACTTGCCGATGCTGTTCCTTAGCTTATTGAATAGCAGGGGGTAGAGGGCAGGGCTGAGCTCCAGTCCCAACAAGTCTTTCACATTTGTACGGACATGAAGGCCAACCCTGTCATGGCCACACACCAGCAGGACCAACAGACGATCCAAGAAGCGACTGACTGGTGTTTCGCTGGAGGCTGAGGAGGAGCAGGAGGTGGAAATGGCAGACACCTCGCAGGGGCTCATGGAGATCATGGAGTGCTTTCGTTCACTCAGAGGACCCATGGGTGGGCTGTAGGTGGCTGGGCCAGGGGTGCTACGCTGCTGGAGGCACACCCCTCCCAGGGCACACAGAAATCCTGTCATGTTTATCCACTCCTGCTGTGGAAAGAAGGACATAAAAATGAGAATAACAATCCACATAACTACAGTTAAGAGTAATATTTTATTGCCATTTCACATATATCATAGCGGTGCATTTGGAAATGTTGCATTAGATCAGATTGAAATGTTGAACAGCATTAGTATATAAATAATGGTATAAACATATCACACTTTACATGGATAATAGAACTATATGAGATATTTACACTAATACTACAACAGAGATTAACATAAATACTGTATGTAAAATGTATTGGATACATGATTTAACAATACATTGTCCTGATAAAGAAGTAATCATATTTACATTGGAATGTGGAGAGAATAAACAAATAATTAATTTATTATTGTCCTTGAAAATTTGTGGGATGAGCCATTAATGGTGGTGGGAGTTTATATGACATTAGTCAGTCTGTTAGCCAGGGGGAAAGCTAACAGTGGACCCAATTGCAGTATATAATGTTTTTTGAGGGATTAGCATTCTGAAACCTAACAGAAAGATGCAAAGGAGGAATTCGACAGAGATTCAACAGTGAAAAGATATCACAGGCTTCTGAATGTTTTAACAGTGACAAAACATCAGGCTAACGGTTTTCCAATTCAATTCAAGTCTAAAATAAAATTTTTGATGGGGCAATGTTGAGATAGCTGCTGAGTAGACGTCTCTACCACAACTCCTGCAATATATGAATAAATCATCAAATACAGTATCTATCCACTTAACTCAAAACTGGACAAAAGACTCATTAAGATACTTGTGAATCCTTAAAATAGCATACCAAACCTCTAAAGAACAAAAAGACGCCAGGACAACGATAATCATTTGTTCAGACTTGATGGCTAATCCGGAAGCAGATGCGAATGCTAAAAGTAGAGAATGACAAAAGCTGTTGGTGCCATACAAGCCTCTAGTGACTCTTTT
This sequence comes from Gouania willdenowi, assembly GCF_900634775.1. NCBI lineage: Eukaryota > Metazoa > Chordata > Actinopteri > Blenniiformes > Gobiesocidae > Gouania > Gouania willdenowi. The sequence continues at coordinate 32,443,829 of NC_041056.1, forward strand.
CAGGAGAAGAACCGAGTGGAGACAGCTTCTCTGCAATCGACACTAAGCACATATGGGAAAAGAATTACAAATATAGAGGAATGATTAAGAGAGTGTGATAGATGTCTGCATAATGTGGAATCATCACAAGCATACTTGGCAATTCTATGACAGTCTATGGGAGAAGGTGATGTACTTGGTAAATTACACCAGATGGCAAAATATTCGAGGGCGAGGATAAAGGAAAATGCAGAGCGGCCCACGACCGTTTTAATTTTTCTCTCTTCAGCTTGTCAAATTATTTGAGTGAGGAAGTTTTGAGAAACCACCATCTATCGATAGAGCCCACAAAAGTCTTGCCCCCAAGCCAGGAGAAGGCAGTTAACAGATCATGGCCATTCATTGTGAAGCCTCATCATTTTCAAACCAAGGAACTGATCCTGCGCCCTGAGCACGTGAAGGAAGCCCTCACCTATGACAGCTCTAGAATGAATTTATTTCCGGACTACAGCCCGAACGTCATCAAAGGATGCGCTGCTTTCTCCAAAGTGAAGCAGGAACTCCACACCACAAACATCAGGTTTGTTCTCTTCTATCCAGCCACGCTCCAGTTCACCCAGAACAAGAAGTGTATGAGGTTTACGGATCCCGCTGAAGCACTTCTGTTGATTGAAAACATGTCCTAGAACAATTGTTGCCCTTCACGTCCTTCTGATAATGATTTGTAAGGTCAACGTCAGTGCCCATTAGGTCTGTTATGTTTGTAATCATTTTTACATCTCAGTGGACATGTACCTGTCTGACAGCAAATCTTAGATTACAGCATCTTCTTGTTGTTTTTTTACATGTAATTCTACAGATTAGGACTATGGATGTCATACCGTAGAACGATTCTTTTCTTTACAAATGTTTTGAATAAAAGGAACATGGTGAATAAGTGTACCACTACTTTATGTTTCTCATTAAAATCTTTTATTTTAAATTATTACAGTAGAAATGTGGGTTGCGGCAAGGACTTAGGAGATCCCGCTAATTCACATGTAATCGCGTATATAATGAGTTGTAATCAATACAAAGAGAACCACAAAGCCAAACAAACAGTTAATTGTGTCCTTCGAGAGGAGCACAAGGAAATTGACTTGGTCCTGCCCTGTAGATCTTCCGCTTTTCTGGAGATTATTCAACCATTGATAAGTGCAATATTTACAGTATATGTGAAATACAGGGTGTTTACCCCGGCCTAGCACCCGAAGAAAGCGTGTTCAAGGTCCCAGCAGAGACCTTGAACACGAAGCATTTTATTTTAAAAATAAACCGGATATTTTATTCTGCCTGTGCTCTACTTTCTATCCCACACAGGTGTATCTTTGCTGAATTAGTGCATCTTTGCTCTGCGTATGTGTTATAGAGGGCTCCGCCATGATGAAGTAGATACGCATCTGTGAAGGACATACGCATACAATGGAAATTGACACATTGAATTTAATGGAAACGCATGAGCTCAATTGCTGTTATGCAGCAGTTACGCATCCAGTGGAAATTGGATATCTGGAAAAGGTAATTCTCCCACCTACACTGCATCAGGTTTCTATCATAGTGCTATTAAAGTCAAATAAAGACCCACTGAATTGCTCATCTTATAGACCAATCAGTTAAACAAATTGTGAGGGCAAAATATTTTCAAAAATCTTGGCACTCCATCTCAAAAACATCCTCCCTTGCTTGGTTTCAGATGACCAGACGGGGTTTGTTCAAGGTAGATAATCTATCTATATTATAATTCAAGGGAGGTCTGTGTGTGTGTGTGTGTGTGGATGTGTGTGTGTGTGTGGAGCAAATATCTCCCCGACGTGGTGCCAGTTCGACCTGAAACTCGGTCGACGGGTTCCAAATACCCCGAGTGTGTGTATCTGTTATTTTGGAGTAATTTGGTCATTTCAAAATGTTTATTTTAATTTTATTTCACTTCTGGACGGCCCCGAAATGAAACCTATTCAACTTTTGTGAATAGGTTTCATGGGTGTGAGGGGGCGCTAGTGCACCATCTGTTGAGAGACGACTTCCGGCATCCATTTTGAAGGCGAAACAGATGAACTGTGAACCAACTGCTATTCATCCACGTTCCAAATACCCCGAGTGTGTGCATCTGTTATTTTGGAGTAAATTGGTTAAAAAACGGTCAAAACATTAATTTTATAATTACGGCTCCCTCGGTAAGAGCGCGCCACTTCCGGTTCCGGGTTCATGACGTCACCGTGTCGCAGTTGTTTGGGTTAAAAAAAAAAAAAAGGTTGATATTAAAAAGGTTTTTGTACCGCTAAAAGTCATTAAGTTAATATTTTATAGTTATTTAATATTATTCCCGTGATTCCGAACTTACTTTAAATCTCGGGTCACAGACTTCACTTCCTCCTTCATCTTCATGAGTGTGGGCGGTGCTTGTGCTGATGGTTATTACCTTATCGCAAACATTCTGCTTCTTCAGACAGAAGAATATAACGTTTTTGTGAGCGGATGTGTCCACTATGATTATTGTTTGTTCTGTGCAACGGTGAGTGTTTCTTCTCATATTCTACTATGTGCTAAGAAAGATGCTAGCAGCTGCAATGTAAACAAACACACACACACGGCTGATGCGCGTGCGTGCGTGCACTACATCGGGATGTACATGGTGAACTCACAGAGCCGTTGAGAGAGATTTGCGACTTTGGTGTTGCAAAACGTTTATTTTTTGTGGTACTTTCGGGTCTCTCTTTTTCACACACACACACACACACACACACACACACACACACACACACACACACACACACACACACACACACACACACACACACACACACACACACACACACACACACACACACACACACACACACACACACACACACACACACACACACACACACACACACACACACACACACACACACACACACACACACACAGTATTTATAATAAAAATACACTAAATGAGTAAAATAAAACTAAAAACTAAATATTTATACAAAAAGTACACAAAATGACTCCAAAATACATACATTTCAGAAAAATACACCAAACAACAACAAACATATGAAAATGACTCAAAATACACAAATCTAAATATTTATACAAAAATACACAAAATAACAACAGAAATGCACAAAACTACACTAAAAAAGATACAAAAATAAGCAAAAAGATTCCAGAATCACACTGCAATGGCAACAAAAAACTATTATTATACAAAAAATGCACAAAAACACAACAGAAAGATACAAAAATACGCAATTATACCCCTTATGCTCCCACATGAATGCATACTTCCGACGGGCACTGTACTAGTCTAATTTTAATTTGAGATGACTTCTTAACATTTATACAAAATCCCACCCCCATCCCCTGAAGCTGTAACTTCGTTCAACGTCGAAAAAACACTCGATAGGGGTGAGTGGGAATATCTTCTTTATACAATAAAAAAATTTGGATGTGGCCCTATTTATTAGCTGATATACCGTACATCGACCGTCTCTTCTGAATACTTTCCGCTTCATAGCGTGACTAAACGAGATCCACTGAGTCCATTACTTTTTGTCCTTGCAATAAAACCGCTTTACATAGCTCTAAAGTGTAACAGCAAAATACAAGGAAACTTCTGCGGTGGCTTGACATACTGTCACACTTTAGGAGGATGATATGTTATTGTCAGCAACCCTACAACAACTGCGCCTGAAGTTCTGAAAATACTAAAAGAGTAACCCACTTTTTTCTGCTGAATACATATGTATTTGGGTATTAAGTAGTGTTGTTGATTGATCATAGTGCAACCCCAACATTTTAGTAAAAGTATTTTCATTTTGCATTTTTAGTTGTAAAATGTCAGAGTTACTGGCCACTAAGGGTTGAATGCCGGCTATTACAAGTGAATTTTGCTATTGGCTGAAACTGATTCTTTAGATTGCCCTGCGTCATCAATTTTCACTGTTGGCCTCGCCCCTCCTATAAAAGCTGAGACGAAGGAGCAGGGTTTCCTCCAATCACAGCCCTCAGTGAGGGTGCTAATCTGCGCTAATAAGAGGGTTCATCAAGCTATGTGTGTATGTACAGAGACATAGTATGCGTATGACCGTCTGTCTCTGCATGTGTACGAACGTGCACGTACTTATCAATGTGGTTTGAGTCTTTATGTGTGTGTATGTGTGTGAGGCCGCAGCGTTCTGAGGCTCATGGCGAGAGTAGAGCAGGGACTTTTTGTGAGTAAAATATTGTCTGTGGGGCTGTGTGTTTATGCTTGTGAGCTGTGCGATATATATAGTAGTTAAGTAGGCAACGGTCTTTTACTGCCAGCACTGACCAGCTCTCTGAGTGGGCATGTCTTTCTGCATCAGGAGTAACGTCCATAATCAAGGCGGGTTTTTTAATTTCCCCCTAGTGGCAGGCCAGCAGAAAACAGGGGTTTAGTTACTCTTTAAGGAATTTGAGAGAACATCAAGCTATAAGCTCAATTTGAACAAACGTGACTATTTTCCTCTTAACAAGAAAGCTAAAGAATATCTGAATCTGCCATTTGAATCATCTGGTGTAATTTTCACACATCGAAGAGTAAAAATGAAATCTTTCTATAATCTATTAAAGCAAATTTCACTCCGTTACTGGAAAAATGCCAAAAGTACCTTAATTGGAAACACTAATTCTATACAGATTAACATTTTCCCAAAATTTATGGATGTTTCAAGCAATACCCACCTTCATAGCACAATCATTTTTGAAAGAATATTGTCAATTGGTCTCCTCCTATATCTGGAACAACAGACGAGCATGTATAAGAAAATTATTTATGGAAAGACCAAAAAAAACTGGTCGGCTCTCTCTCCCCAAATCTATTATTGGGCTGCAAATTTGAAGGGCTGCAAATTTGAATGCCACAGCCATGTGGTTGAAAGATTGGAAGAGTGGGACCCCTGCTTGGTTAGAAATTTAAATAAATTAAAAAACTTTAAAATTTCTCTCTGCCTTGCTTTGTGACACTTTACCTTCACTCGTCACCGTTATTGAAGGATATGCGGTTATGACAGTCATTATGCATCCATACCACCATTATCCTATTTAGATTACTAGTACAGTGCCCGTTGGAAGTATGCATTCATGTGGGAGCATAAGGGGTATAATTGTGTATTTTTGTATCTTTCTGTTGTGTTTTTGTGCATTTTTTGTATAATTAAAGTTTTTTGTTGCCATTGCAGTGTGATTCTGGAATCTTTTTGTGTATTTTTCTATCTTTTTTAGTGTAGTTTTGTGCATTTCTGTTGTTATTTTGTGTATTTTGAGTCATTTTCATATGTTTGTTGTTGTTTGGTGTATTTTTCTGTAATGTATGTATTTTGGAGTAATTTTGTGTGTTTTTGGAGCCTTTTTGTATATTTTTATGCATTTATGTTGTCATTTTGTGTACTTTTTGGATAAATATTGTTTAGTTTTTAGTTTTATTTTACTCATTTAGTATATTTTTATTATAAATACTGTGTGTGTGTGTGTGTGTGTGTGTGTGTGTGTGTGTGTGTGTGTGTGTGTGTGTGTGTGTGTGTGTGTGTGTGTGTGTGTGTAAAAAAGATAGACCCGAGAGTACCACAAAAAACAAACGTTTTGCAACACCAAAGTTGCAAATCTCTCTCAACGGCTCTGTGTGCGTTCACCATGTACATCCCGATGTAGTGCACGCACGCGCATCAGCCGTGTGTGTGTGTGTTTGTTTACATTGCAGAAGAAACACTCACCGTTGCGCAGAACAAACAATAGTCATAGTGGACCCATCCGCTCACAAAAACGTTACATTGCTCTGTCTGAAAAAGCAGAATGTTTACGATAAGGTAATGACCATCAGCACAGGCACTGCCCACACTCATGGAGACAAAGGAGGAAGTGAAGTCAGTGACCCGAGATTTAAAGTAAGTTTGGAATCACAGGAATAATATCCAATAACCATGAAATATTAACTTCAATGACTTTTAGCGGTACAAAAACATTTTTAATATTTTAACAACTGCGACACAGTGACGTCATGAACCCGGAACTGGAAGTGGCGCGCTCTTACCGAGGGAGCCGTAATTATAAAATTAACGTTTTGACCGTTTTGCGTCACCAAATTTTTCCAAAATAACAGATGCACACACTCGGGGTATTTGGAACGTGGATGAATAGCATCTGTTTTGCCTTCAAAATGGATGCCGGAAGTCGTCTCTCAACACATGGTGCGCTAGCGCACCCTCACACCCTGAGGTCAAAAGTTGAATAGGTTTCATTTCGGGGCCGTCCAGAAGTGAAATAAAATTAAAATAAACATTTTGAAATGACAAAATTATTCCAAAATAACAGATACACACACTCGGGGTATTTGGAACCCGTCGACCGAGTTTCAGGTCGAACTGGCACCACGTCGGGAAGATATTTGCTCCACACACACACACACACACACACACACACACACACACACACACACACACACACACACACACACACACACACACACACACACACACACACACACACACACACACACACACACACACACACACACACACACACACACACACACACACACACACACACACACACACACACCACACCCCCTTGCTTTTATAGGTAGATGTGTTCAAAGGCAATACACTAAGTAAAGGTAAGGTTTCAATGATATACACTTTCACAATGGATAAGTATATTCCCTCTATATATATATATATGGGAATAATGGGAGAATGATACAAGGTTTTTTCTGTCAAACGAGGAGAGGGACTCAGCCCTCTAAGCGGTTCATTGGAGACTTGAGAGCTTTGCTAGCATATCAGCGTGAATGCGGCTGCTCAAACGGCCCTCCACCCTCTCCGGTCTAACCCTCCATCCTGTGTTGATTTAAAAATAAAATGAAAATAATTGTTTTGAAATGTAATCACTAAATAAGCAATAGACAAAAAGTATGTTCACAAGTCCACAGGATCTCAAAACTTGTGAAAGGGCCTTCAACTATCTTCCTCTCTCTCACTCGCGTGTCTGCTTGGCTGTGTGCACGCACGTAGCTACTCAAGCTCTTCAGCGATTGGCTATGGCCGCACACGTGACTCGAGCTCGCCACTGTAATTGGCACTGGCACGGACCAAAGTGGAGCAGTGCAGTGATTGGCTTTGGGCACACACGTGACTCTAGTGGCTGTGCGTCACTCGCGGTAGACAATTTAAAAAAATTAAATGAAGCATTGAAGTACAAACAAATGCAACGTTGCACAGCTTTGAACTAAGCTGCAGTTATGTAGCAAGTATGAGCTCTGTCTGTCCCCGAACACCAGCGATATTTGAGAGAGACAGAGACAGACAGACAAACAGAGAGAGACACAGAGAGACAAAGACGCAGAGACAGACAGACAAACAGACAGAGACAAACTCCACATGCAAGCCAAAGATATATTTCTACCTTTCTCAATACAAAAAAATAGACAGTGAAGTGATTCTGAATTTGTAAATAAAATGTCTTCATGTATATAGTGTTATACAGGCCAGGGTGGCATACAAATTGTAAACAGAAATATTTAATTCAATGTATTTGCAATTGATTTCCTGGACAACAGTATCATGCTGCTGATGCTATTCTCCTCTGACCCTTTGTGCTGTCAGTTGTCGATCATTGATAGTCACCTGTCAGACTTCTTTTTTCCTAGTCTGTCCCAGAGCTCTTTCAAGGGTATATACTGTATAATATATAGATATCTGAAAGTCATAAATTACAATAAATCATTAAGATTACACAGGCACCTAATTACCATGGAATTACTGAAATGGAAGAAAATAAACTCGTATGAATTTTTAAAAACCCCCCTTCTAAATAGAAGTTGATTGTATGCATAAAAGGTGTAGGCTATTAATATGTCAATAAACATTGGGATGTGATTGCTGTTAATGTCATACAAGTTTAAAAACCCACTGTGTAACGTTTGGCCACTAGGGGCACTAGATTGGTAACTTTCACACAAGCGCCCCTAGTGGCCACAAGCACTGCAGCACTGTCGCAAAAATCAACAATCAGTCGGGCCAGCTTCCCTTGTCTTTTGATTGTGTATGCAGACCGACCCAGCCCTTAGAGCCAATCCTTATCCCAAAGTTACGAATCTGACTTGCCGACTTCCCTTACTAAAAAATCCAAGTTTAACTGAACTATCGCGGCGATTAGTGTACCATTAACCCAACACGAAATTACCATATTGTGCTCTTTTGGCTGTAAACAGAGGCTAAACTCGTTTCAGCTGCCCACAGCAATGGCGCCGGGTTGGGAAATGCCAGCATGTTGTGACGTCACGTAGGAACTATGTATATCCGAGCCTGTAGTCACGTGACTGCCGTGAAGTGAAACGTTCTCCAGGCATTCACCAGGTCACATGACCTGGCCAAAGACAGTCCGGCTCTCTAAACTTACATTTCAAGAGGGAAGCCCCGCTCAGAGCATTGATACTGTCAAGCGCTGTGCACAGTGTGCCTTTAAAAACATAAAAAAAAAAAAATAATCAAAGCAATACATTTTGTATGCAATACATATCAACACGGTTTTTATTTAAATTAATGTTGACCTTAACTACGTCAAAAAAGCAGGAAAGTTAGCTGTTAACGTAATCTTTAAAACAAATTTACGAAAACTATTTATTGAACTACATAAACATATATTGGATATACACATACATATGACAGTGTACTGTATAAATTTTGTAAATCAATGCAGTTATTGACAACAAATTACCAAAAATCCCAGTTATGTCACTCGAAATCACTCATATTAAACAAATCACAAGAACAGCTTTCTTCAACCACCGTAATCGCTCTAAAATCAGGAATATCTTGGCCCAGAGTGATGTTGGAAAAACTAATCCATGCATTTGTTACATCTAGACTGGATTATTGTAACTCTTTACTGTCAGGATGTCCCAGTAACTCACTAAAAAGTGAGTGCAGCCAGAATACTAACAGGTAAAAGCAGGAGAGAGCATATTTCTCCAGTATTGGCTTCCTGTATAATCAAGAATAGAGTTTAAAATCCTTCTGTTAGCCTACAAAGCTCTCCATGACCAAGCGCCTGTATATCTTAAAGACCTGTTAGTGCCCTATCGCCCAGGCAGAACACGTCACTCTCAGTTTGCTGGTCTACTGGAAGTTCCAAACGTGTCTAGAAGTCGAACAGAGAGGCTGCTACTCTCTCCACCTTTAAGCCTAAACTCAAAACCTACTTATTAGCTTATACTGTACCATATAATAGCATTAACCTAACCACTAGGAACAAACCCTAAATCTAAAAAACATCTGAATCCTCTGTGATCGGCAATTAGCAAACAAGATGGCCGCATCTAAAGACCGTAGAGATGCCGCTTCTCAATCCTCAACCACCGTTGGAGATAGACATTTTATTACTAAGCGCCAACAAGGAAATTACCATCTACGGGAAGAGATTTGTCGCCTTTCTAACGAGCTAAAAAATAAAGATGAGCTACTTGCACTGATGTCCACTCCATATTCATTCTCATTCCACTGTATTATGTTTTTCTGCAGTCTGTGCCTTCTCCTCGCCCTATTGTCTCTTTTCTGTTTCAGGTGTCTTGAAGCTGGAGCTGGCAGTTCCTGATCAATGGTTTACAGCTCAACTAAACTGGGACACTCTGGTGTTCTATCTCCCTATCCTGTTCTGTTCTCCTCATTCTATCCACTAACCCCAATCATTCGAAGCAGATGGCTGCAACTTCTGAACATGGTTCTGCTGGAAATTTATTCCTGTTAAGAGAGTAATTCTTATATAATGGGCCCATTATGCTGGTTTAAGAAGGTACTAATCATCATTGCGCCGAGCCGAGGCTGCATAACAGGCATTGTGTATACGTGTGTATACAGTAAACAGGTGGTTCAGTCCAGCTGCCAACAGAATGGACAACAGCAGCAAAACCTGAACATGTTTTCATAATTTCCACAATTCTAATCACACTGTTCAGTCATTTTTTACTCTAATATTTTATGCAAGGCATCCACTTACCACATATTTATGTTTATAAATATTAATTTGGGACTTATTGCATATTTAAAGGAGCATAGGGCAGGATCAAGAGATAAGACTCAATAGTGACAGGCAATCAGGCAAGCCGGCACAGGAGCATGCGTGTGAGCTCTTCATAGCAGATCAGCTGATGCTATGACAGTTATTTATTTACTCGCCATTCACGTGACTGTTTACTCCAAGACCTCAGTGAATGTCTCCTGTTCAAAGTAGAGGAGAGATATGTGTGTGGGATCATTCTTTTTGGTTTTGAACACTTCATCACCCATTAGCATTAAAATACTTCAAATTAATGTTTTTTCACAAATCCTGGCCTATGATCCTTTAACTTTATCTTTTTACTTGTTTGCTGCTGTAACAAGTTAATGTTTTCCTGTTGCAGGATTAATAAAATATAATAATCAATAGTAAATCAATGAATATAAATAAACACCATGCAGACAGGCTAAATTATGTTATGGCTATGATGTTTGTTCATGTACCGACATGGTAAATTAGGAAATGAGAAAGTAATGTAATGAGTAGTAATAACTGCTAAAGTCATCGCACTACAATTTACAGTACTAATGTGTAACTAGTAATTAATTACTACCCCAACACTAAAGCTGACTAAGGGAGGGCATGTTTAAGAGGCCAAAAGCAATCCATTAAAAAATAGCCACAAGCGCGCCACCTTTTCCATGCCACGTTTTCCTGCGCCGCCTTCACCAAATTGCAACGCCTTCAGCAGTCTGTGCCACCTTTGCCGCGCCGCCTTCACTGCATCACCTTTGATGCGCTGCCTCAAGTTCATACAAAGACATAATAGTCTGACAGTGAATTTTATACTATAAATGCATTATTATTGATTTGTTTAGACAGAAATGTACTATTGAAATATAAACTTAAGACATTTATAATTTTTGTTGTTGTACTAACACATCCAAGAACATTGCTGAAGTTGTAGTAGTAGTAGTAGTAGTTCAAGGAGGAGTGTGTTGAAATTTGAGCTGATGATTTTCAAGATTTGGCCAATTTCTTATTAACACATAATGGAGAGTATCTCAATACAAAATAACACGATAAAAAATAAAGCATGCATCTCATTGACTTTTTTGATCGAGAGGCCAAAACAGAAGATCGTGAAAAATTCCAAACATTTTTTATTTTTTTTTCTTCCCCATATTAAATTGTCTTCACTCTGTAAGGAGCGCCAACGCTCCAATTTCCATATTTACACATTGAGTTGGTTTAGCGCCGAGAGTTTAACAACTGATTTATATTTGAAATCAAAGTTTGTATGTGCAAATGGGAGCATTTTCAAAAAATTTCAATTATCAAAAAATTTTGGCCAAAATGCAAGTTATCAAAAATCTATAGATAACTTTTAATGTCCCACTTCTCAAGATGATCTCCAGCGATTTTGAGCTCGTCAGTGAAACGCCCTAGGAGGAGTGCATGAAAACACATTTGCCCCATATTAAATTACCTTCACTCTGTAAGGGGCGCTAACGCGCCAATGTTCGTTTTTCCACATTGAGCTGGTTTAGGGCCGGGAGTTTAACAACTGAGTCACATATGACATAAATCCGACTTCGTATGTGCAAATGGGAGCATTAAAAAGATTCACGGCTTCGCCCAGCAAACACCGTAAAAGTTATCAAAAATTAATGGATCACCTTTGGTGTCTCACTTCTCTATAAGAAATGTGTTAAAATACAACATGTTATTTTTTGCGTGGCCCTTAATAATATTATTTACTTGTCTTGTAATGGTCTACTTCTGTGTCAATTTTCATGATTTTACAATTAATTAATTATTTTGTAATGCATTTTTGGCGTACTTGGGGGCGCTGGCACATCACATTTTTGCATTTTTAAAATCAGAAAAAGCCAGAAATTAGAAAAGCACGCGATTTAATTTTGTTTGAATTTTGAGACTCTACATACAATGCTTCAGTAGGCAAAAAGTAGGTGAGTTGGTCCCGACACCGGGAAAGACAGACAGAAAAAAAGAAAGAAAAGAATCCAACCCAATAACAATGATTCCCCCTTTTTGAGTACCATGAACTATACATTATCGGAAAGCGCAAGGGCAGGCCTACGACATGACAAGTGTCCCTGGTCACTTACGGGTACGAGGTGTTCACATAGGCTCCGCCCCTTCCCTCATAGTGTGGCTACTACGAGAGTAAGAGTCCCTTCGCCAGCTTGTGGCGCTCGGGCCAAACAAGCTGCTATGGTTGACGAGAATTTATATCACCTTGGTTAACCTAACCCGTTAGTCCCCTGGTGTTCCAGACACCAGTACACATCCAGAAAATGGCATTGTTCGCTCAAAAAAGTTGACTTTAATTGACTTTGTACACTCCAGCAGGTCAGAAGGATAAACACTTTATATTGGATGAAAATAGAGGTGTCTTCAATTAATGTGTGCGTGAAAAATACACATCGCTAAAGGAAAAGCAGGAGAATTTGAAGAAATATGGAAACCTTATCAGAGTGTCTTGGATGCTAAAAGTTGTGGGTACCACTTTGAACTCAAGCGGCTGCGTTGTGTGTGTTTGTCTGTTTATTACTTATTGTCTTAGTTATTAATTTCAATATTTTACGATGAGTGAAAAAAAAAATTGAAAAACGAATGAGATGAATTGCATTCCTCATGTATTCATTTTTTTAAGTAAGTTAAATATTTATTTTTTACACTATATATGTTTGGTAAGAATGTCCTTCCCAATCCTTGTGTTTCTTTGCTGACTGTTTCCACACATATTTAACTCACTGAATAAAAATATTCGTCAGTGGCTGACTTCTGAAAGTGACAAACTGCCAATATGTAAGTTTAAAGAAAAAATGATAAATCAAAATGCAAATAAAGAATTCCTTATCTTCTTTAGGAACACATGCTCCTTCTGGAAACAGGTCAGCATAAAGCCTTGTTATGTATTATATATGTACATGTGTTTAAGCAGAACATGTAATATTCACTTACACAGAACTCAGCTTACCTGTCCATCATCTGCTTTGTTTTTTGGAAAGTTGAGAATCTGTTTGGTGGTCAAGTCCCATTTTGAATGTGTATCCTCCCAAGCCTGATGATGGAAGCCAAACATAAGACATGGTGCTTTATCTTAAGTACATCTACTGCTCTAAAAAAGGTAAAAATAATACTGAGAGAAAAATTTGCATTTACTGTTCTATGCACTATAATAAATTTTAAATGACTGAAAAGCTAAGGGAGGTCTCACCTCAGTATTTCCAGGAGTGGGGTGTTCTATTCTTCTCAACAAGGCCATCACTCTCTTCTGTAGGGTGGATCGACCTGTGAAAACATAATCAATAATAGTCCAAACCAGCCTCTTAATTTATCTTAACCTATTGTACGAAGGCTGCCGGAGCTGGCAGAGGGTTCTTGAACTTTCTGCTGTGGGAGACCTGGGTTTCGAAAAGGGGTAAGGTAGAGTGGGAGGTACGTATGTTTGTTGATGAGTTGGATTATGTGCGTTGGTGAGCCTGTGGGGAAGCTGACTGAGGATGTGTGGGTGCGGGAGTAGCATTTAGGTTTATGACCTGAACCTAAAACAGCTCAAGTTCTTAAAGAGTCACAACGTGGAGGAGGAATTCTGAGCTCCATCTAAATGCGTCTCCACTGGAACTCAAGGGTCTTTTCAGTCTATTGGCACATTTCCATTGGTGGTATTGGCTCTACACTCCTCGCTTTTGGGACCCGATGCCGTTTTTCCGGAGCGTTTCCAATGAGCATCAACCTGACACGTGAAACTGCCAGACTCCACAGATTACACTTTCTTGCTGCCATCCTCACTAAATCGCCAACAAAAATCTATGGTGTTAAAATACTTGCAAAACCATTAGCTCGTCGATTAGAGTCCGTCATGCCCCTGATTATTTCAGATGACCAGACAGGATTTATAAGAGGAAGACATTTATATTCTAACATAAGAACGCTCCTCAACGTCATCCTCTCACCATCCCCCTCCAATGTCCCAGAGGCCATAATATATCTCGACGCCGAGAAGGCATTTGACAGGGCGGAGTGGAAATATTTTTTTTTTTACCCTGCGACAGTTTGGTTTTAATAGCAATCTTATCTCTTGGGTGAAATTCGTCTACTCTTCTCCCTATGCTTCAGCGTATACAAAAAAAATCAACGCTCTACGCCGTTTTCACTTTTTCGGAGCACCCGACAGGGGTGCCCGTTATCCCCATTGCTGTTTGCACTGGCGATTGAGCCGTTGTCGGCTGCTCTGAAAAGGAAGGCAGAATTTAAGGGTATTGGAAGATGGGGCATAGGACATCGGGTTTCTTTATGTGAGGATGACCTGCTTCTCTATGTCAAAAAACCTCTGAAAAGCATTCCAAACATCCTGACACTATTGAACTCTTTTGGTTGCATATCTGGATATAAACTTAACATCTCTAAAAGTGAATATTTCCCAATAAACCAATCAGCCAAAGACAGACCTCCCTCATCTATTAATTTTAAACCATCCAAAACAGGATTTAATTATCTTGGCATTACAATTACACACACTATACGAACTATAAGTGAGAGGAAATTGACCTCATTAACAATGGCAGTTAAATCCGATTTACAAAAATGGCATTATCTACCGTTATCTTTAGCAGGTAAAATACAAATAATTAAAATGAATGTACTACCAAGATATTTGTATGTTTTCCAGTGCCTCCCAGTGTTTCTTCCTAAATCGTTTTTCACAGCCATAAATGGTATTATTTCATCATTCATCTAGGCTAAAAAAAGGTCCAAGGGCAAATCAAACACTGCTCTGCAGGGATAGATCAATTGGGGGGCTGGGGCTACCCAATCTTATTAGTTATAATAATAATAATAATGCATCAGTTTTATATAGCGCTTTATCATAGACACTCAAAGTCGCTTTACAGAATTAAGGCATTATTCTTTCACTCCACACTTAGTGGTGGTAAACTACTATTGTAGCCACAGCTGCCCTGGGGCAGACTGACGGAAGCGAGGCTGCCATAGTGCGCCATCAGCCCCTCCGACCACCACCAACACTCACTCACACACTACATTCATACTAGGCAATGTAGGTGAAGTGCCTTGCCCAAGGGCACAGTGACAGATACCACTGGGTGACTGCCACCCCACTGTGGCACCTGGAATTTTCAGTGGTCTCCCATCCAACTACTAACCAGGCCCAGACCTGCTTAGCTTCCGAGATCTAACGGGATCGGGCAATGACGGGCTGGTATGGCCACATATTGTGGTCAGCCACTGTGAACAAGATTATAGCATGGCTTACTAGCCCTCACCTCAAGTGGTGTCAAAGTGAGTCAGTCTCATGTTCCTCATCCCTGCTGGCTTTGGCTTGCAGTACCTTGCCCCTCACCCTGTCAGATTTCACTTCTAATCCAGTTGTTGTTGGAACTCTTAAAATTTTGATGCCTCACTGTCCCTCTAGCGTCTCCTATTCGCAATAATCTCTTTATTCCAGCGAAGGCCGACCCACGATTTGCTACCTTAGGAAAAAAGGGATTATGTATTTTGGGGGACCTGTACATGGATGTGTGTTTGCAAGTTTTTATCAATTAATCTCTACTCTTAACCTACATAAATCAGACTTCTTCAGGTACTTTCAACTGCAGAACTTTGCAAAAACGCACACTACATCATGCACATGCATGGTTCATGTGTTTAGATGTGTAGCTGCATGTGTGCATTTAAGTATGTGTGTAGACATGTGTATATGTGGGGGGTGTTTGTGCTGTGGAGATGTATGTACATGTACATGTACATATATATATATATATTTATGTATATGTATATTTCTATCATCTATATTATGTTGTCATATTTGCACTGTAATTATTAAAGAGGCTGAATTGTCCGAATTGTTCAACTGTATAAAAAGAAAATAAATTGTACACTTTTGTATACAATGATGTCTGTGACTTGCATTTCATAAATAAAATTGTAAAAAAACCAAAAAAAAAAACCAATGGTGGCCAAATGCTTCCTCTCTGGGAGTGAGTTGATGACTCATGACCATGTCTGCTTTTTTGGATCCTCAACAAAGGAGGTACCAAAAAAAGCAGCACCAGGTACCACAGAGGAAACGCACAAAAAGAGAGTAGAGCCGAGCAGTGGGTAAAATCAGGTCGGATGAGGGTGAGAAGACAAAAGTTATACAAGTGACTTTTTGCTGAAATCACAGTCTGCAAATGTCTTTTCCTTGGTGTTTTATGTAGGTTGTTTGAAGCTATTTGGGTAATAAATAAAACAAAAATTAAAAAAAGAAGGCTGCCAGAGCATTCTACTGGTTGCCAGCTGTCGCTGCTTCGATGCACAACAAGACCTCACAAAGTATCTAAAACGACCACACTGTGCTAACATATGAAGACAGTGCAACTGCTAATGCTAACAAAACAATGACAGGGACGTCTTATCATCACACTTTTTAGCGTTATTTACAGCTTACCGAAGTGCTCTGTTCGTCGTCTCCAAAGATAGAAGGAACTGAACCCTCAATTAGACGGTCTTTCGGCAAATCCATCTTTATACTGGCGAAGCAGTCATCCTTGAAGTGCTTCGCGCACACAAAAATGACCTTACCCACAGATGTGGGTACATTTCCGTAAAAAATAAAACTCAACCAGGCACTTCGAAAAGGTTCTGATGCTGGGAGACGGTGTAATGAAGTGTGTGGGTTACTACATCCAACAACCGAACATTTTGACTTATCCTCTCGTAACTTCGGCATCCTTGAGCTTGGACTACAAAATAAAAATGGCGGATTGCTCGAAGTGTTGGGCCTGGAGTCGATGTACCTAATTTGGCAGTTCCGGTGCAAATACTGTGACGTTATTGTTCAAAAAACGTAATAGAGAATAGAAAAATCCAAAAAGATTGAAAAATATGACCAAAACAGAATATAAAGATATCAACGGAGCACCTGAAGAGACTAATTTGAACTTTTCTTTACTTCTAAACACTCTAAATATACAACAAAATGCATTTAAAGGCTAAAAAAGTGGATTTAGCATATGTCCCCTTTAAAGTTGATAATCATTTGTTTTGTTCTACATTGTTTGCGCTCTTTATTGAGCCTTTAGCTCAAGCATTAAGGTAAAATGAGGAAATGCAAGGGGTCGAAATGAGAGGCACGGAGCATAAAATTGGTTTATTTGTGGGTGGGTGAGGATACAAATGAAATACAAAGAAAATACAACTATCGATTAATTCTAGTTCCATGCTTCCAGTTCAAGGATCAGCTATTCCATACTTCAGCTACCTAAAGACAAAGGAGGCTTGGCATTACCAAACCTTCAAGAGTATTATCATGCTCCAAGTCTTGATCTGCTGATGTGATGGGAGCTACACTTTAAAATGGAAAGAAACTGAATTGAATGTAGAAACCTAGAGTATGATAGCCAACCATGATATCCATAGAAACATGTTTAAGCAAAGGCAACTGGAGAATTGGACAAGTTTTAAAAATGAACATATTACTTAAAGCTACAAGCAGCTTTTTGTGAAGACAATGGCAGAAGTGGGTCGAGTATGAATCCCTTCACAAGTTAATTAAATTTGTTATTTAGAATAGGTTCTGGTTGTTATATTACTTACAACATTTGCACTTTTCTTGATTTTATTTTCCTTTCCCCTTTGTGTCTTTTGTGCTTTAAATTACCTGTTATAACCTAAAAAAAATTCTGCTTTTAGTTTTAAAAATATATTTGTCCAATAAACTAACAGCCCACTAGGGGTCGCTCAATGACTACCAGTAGTACGCTGACTGCTCTTTGCACTGCTTTACAGGACACATACACTGTAGACCCCCTGCAATGTGTGTACCATTATAACTGTTCCATTGTAAATGCACCCATCCACAAAGCCCCGTCACACCTTGACAACACGAACATGGTTTGAATGCTGTTTGTTGGCCACAGTTCAGCATTCAACACCATCATCCCAATTCAAGTGGCTACTAAACTCCTCACCCTTGGAGTAACTTCCTTCCCCCTGCACTAGGTCCTGAACTTTCTTAAAGACAGACCCTAGGCAGTCAGGGGTGGTGCAAGGACATTGGGTACAAAAACAGTGAGGAAATTCCTGGGGGGGGACATCTCATTGCCTAACAACACACAGCACATCATCAAGAAGGCTCAACAGAGACTCTTCTTCCTACCAAAGCTAAGGAAATTTGGATTATCCCCAAAACTCCTCAGCAACATCTAAAAATTCCCAGTGGAGATTAAGGGTATCCTGATACAACTTCTGTTCAAAAACAATACTAAAATTGCAGTCTTGCTTAATTGCTATACCCAATACAATATCAGCACACATCAAATCTACTTTTATCACTTACTTTGTAGTGTGGGATGCTAAAAAAGGCTTGATCAAGTGATATCACTCAAACAGAGAACAATAGTCAGCAACAGTAGGTATGAGAAAAAATTACCCATTTATTATTAACCACTGGGTTACATAAATTATAACCTTAAACATAAAAATACAATATAATAATGCATTGGATTTTATACACTCAAAGCACTTTACATTGCATTATTCATTCACTCCGCACACAGTAGTGAATGCAATACTGTGCCATTGGCCCCTCTGACCACCACCAACATTTACACACACTCAGTCATACTTCATATTGTACAATTAAATTAAAAAAACAAAAAATGAACAAGTAATTTTTTGGAATTAAGAACTTAGTTTAAAATTTAGAATAATGAACTGAACTAGTTCATTTTAAAATCTGTGAACGAAACTTTGAAATATTGTATGTCGAAAGTGAACTTTCCCAAAATTCGTTGTGTGGTGAATTTGCAAAGAATGATTTTAATTGCTTAGCACTGCTGGGCATATGACAAAAATATCTTGGATCTTGAATTAGAGACCACGTCGCTCAGAAATTTTTAAGGAAAGCTGAAAGCTGCCAGCCTGAGCTAAAAACTTCCTCCAAGCCTACTCACAGAAAGTCACAGCCTCGTGCAACAATTAAAGGGAAGTTATTGTCAATGCTAAATCTTCTATTTAACAGATTCGCTCCCCTTTTGCGAGACACTGAATCTCTGCCAGATGATCGGGAGAAATTGGCATAAAAAGCTATACACAAAAATATTCAAGTACTATATGGCTACACTTCAGCACAAATTAGAGCTTTAAGATATTGGTAGAACCCACCCTATTGAGCTCAGTAGTAGAATACTGAATGTGCCATCCTGGACAATATTCAGAAACACTGGGTTAAAATTGGTTTTTAAATTGTGGAAATCCATATTAAGAGTATACAGATTGAAAAAAGATGTTGAAAACTTGAGCTGGTGTGCATATGAATTTGAATTTACACCATATCAACCTGATAACATATTTAAGGATTGGATAAAAAGTGGAATCACACCTATTACAAGAAAAGGAAAAATCATGAGTTTTTAAACCTTGAAACACACCTCTCAACTCAAGCAACAAGACTGTGGATTTGTAGACATCTCCAGTAGGACTATCAGAATATTAAGAAAAATGAAAAGAAAAAAAAAAAAAAAAGGCTTACTGAAATGTTTATTGATGCACTCAGTGCAAACTTCCTCTTTGCCAAATATTTGCAGTTACCCTTTTTTTACGCATTATTACCTAGCAAACCAAATTCTAGATTTAACAGAATGGCTAAAACCAAAAGAATACCATTACACCTGTCTCGAAATAGAACAGCTAGACTGCAAACATATTAAACTCTCTGATCTCCCTTTAATCACTGTGACCCTCAAAAGTCATAACTGCTTTAAAAAACCCACTGATTGCCTCCACCCTGACTGCGTGGTGGAAAGCCCTGGACATTACAAATGTTCAATTAAAAACTAGCATGCTGTCTCCAATCTGGCACAACTCCGACTTTAGAAACAGAAAAACACCGCTCTATCTAAAAACATGGGAAGAGAGCGGAATTATTCATCTCCAAGACCTCTTCGAAAATGATAAGCTCAGGACATATAACAATCTAACCCAAACATTTAATATAAACAAAAGTCATTTTCTTCAGTACTTACAAGTAACAGAGACAATTAAGAAAAATACGGCAATAGATTTAATCACCTTACAACCTCGAGAACTGGCCATATATATGAAAAAAATCTCAACAAAAACAAAAAAACTCTCAAAAATATACAGAGCACTCTTGAACACTAACTCTAATCACTTACCAATCGCTAAATGGGAAGCTGAACTCTCAATCACTACGAACACCGATTTCTGGACAGAAATTTGTTGTAATAATTTTAAGATGACTAAAAACACAAATCTTCAGCTAATTCAATACAAAGTCCTCCACAGATCCCACATTACCCAACAGAAAATGTATAAAATGGGCTTCTCCCCAACAGACATCTGCTCTCAGGGAGCACCCAGGGAACAGCTGATTCATATTTACATGACGTATGGCAATGTTCGCCAGTTCAACAGTTTTGGTTTCTAATCACTGAAAAACTGTCCTCAATTTTGGACTGCAGGATTCCTCTATCTCCAAATCTATGTCTGTTAGGAGACCTGACTATGCTTGATATTCCAGTAAACCAATCACAATCCATCCTTGCGGCACTCGCCATAGCAACAAAAACAATACGACTGAATTGGAAAGATAAACAATCGTTAAGCATAAACCAATGGTGAAATTTCCTCATAGAATTTATTTCCATGGAAACGATGTCTGCTCAGAAAAAATAAAATAACCTGCTTTGAGGAGCATTGGACTCCTTTTCTATTTGCATTGAATCTCGATTTTTCATTTTTAGCCTGATGTGGTCGCTGTCCCTGGGGGCGCTGTTTCCGTTCCGGGTCCTTCTGGCCTGGGGTCTGGTCCCTGCTGGCTCTGGGCTCACCGGCGAGTGCCCGCTGGCTGCCCGTTCGGCGCAGCTCTGGCCGTCTGCTGGGCGTGGGCCTTGGCTCCGCTGCTGGGGTCTCGGGCAGGGGGCTCTCTGGGCCTTCCCCTCGGGGGTTGGGTGCTTGGGTGTGGGGGCGGGATGCTGGCGGTGGCTACCTCTTACCCTGGGATCTTGGGGGCGTCTGGGGGGTTACTCGGCCGTTTGGGGGGGGGGGGGGGGGTTGCTGCCCCGGGCCTGGCTGCATCTGTGGGCCCGGGGCAGTTTCTGGGTTTGCGGTAGCGGTTTGTTGCACATTTACTGGTATACGATGCACTGGCACGCCTTGGGATGTGGGATAAAACTCATACTGGGCTTAACTTTAGACACGTTAATCCCAAATACCTGCTTTAGGTACTACCACTCACTCATTACCCCTGTCCACAGCCACCACCATTATAACTAAGCTTCACACTTGTCACTATACTGGCTTGATTACACAACATAATAAGCACAATGTATTCTACAACTTCACATCTCACCCTCACTGTAAAACAATCTATTCTTCCCTACCCTTTCTATTTCCTGCCTTGAGTCTCTCCTCCCTGCTCCCTTTTCCTTCCCCCTCCCTCAGGTGTAACACTGCTCTCCCTTTTTATATCCTCCCTATAATAAAAGATTTCTTACCCTTCCTTAGGGAGGGCTGGTGATGGTCACAAATACAAAACATGCATTGCTGTCTCATAATGATTGCACTTCTTGTAGTGTTGACCTTTGACAGCAAGTGCAGACAAGAAAAAAAAATATTTGCAGTTATCCTGAACATGGTGCCATGAACATTTACATTGTAAGGATGCAAAGGCACCATTAAGAGGTGCTGTAGAAGCACAAAGAGCTAAAAATATATCCTTCAAAAACACCAAGAATCAGTATGTTGCTCTGGATTCCCTCTAAAATGTAATAAAATATTTTGTAAAGTATATGCTTAGTTAAAATTTTATCAAAAATCCATCGTACTTTTAACGTAATTCTGCAAACAAACGGCCACAAAAATAAAAAAAAAAACAGGTGGTGAAAACATAACCTCCATGGCAGTGATAAATAGAAAAAAGAAGCAGAACTGACAATATCTAATTAAGAATGGTAACATATATGCTAGGATGGGTAAAAGAAAAAAAAGAAAATATTGTGTTCCTTGTGAGGTAAAAAAAAAAAAGTCTTTTTCATTTTTAAAAAGATTCTCTAGGGTCCCAAATGGCCCCTCAAATCTGACCATTTTTAATGAAATATGATAATATATGCATGTGAACAATGTTAATTTATTTCAGATGAAATAACATTTCAATCATTCAAAATGTAAGAAATAGGTGATATTCAAACATGTGCAACATATTTATATAAGTTTTATTGCTATCATTGTATTCTGTAATAATTGTAGTTTTCACATGAAAATGATGAAATATGACATCGTGTTAACCCAAATAATTGCTCGCAAGTGTCTGTACTGGTTAGGGCCATCAGGTGATAACTTTCCAGTGTAATCCTACTGAAGCATTCTCTCAGAGTTATCATCAAATCCTACTGCCACTCAGGGTTGCCAGGTGTTTTCAACTGATGGTGCAGGTCTGGTAGAGAAAAATCAAACAGTTTATCCAGAGACTGTAGGAAAGACTGAGGAATATCTTAGTCTCCTACACAATGATGCCAGCATTTCATCATTGTTCATTGATAGCCTTCAGGCTACAAGTTCATAACATCTCCTACATGGTCTGAATCCCTCTGCCATATATTCACAACCTCTTGTGTGATGGTCTTAGCAATGGCTTTATCAGTTATGTCAGCTTTTGAGAACATGTCACTGTTCTCTGTGTTTTCAGCACATAGTGCAGGTACCCGCTGTAATTTCAAGTGTTTCAAAAGCAGTTTTGTTGTTGGGATCAACTCAATAGGCTTTCCAATTATTCTACCTTTGAATGCCTCAGTCCAATATTCAGGTTGGCGGGTAGGATGTTAAACCAGAAAGGTAAACCAAAACTCTGTCTCTCCTTCCTCTACTTGGTGTGTGAACGAGAGGGGTTGAAATGCCCCAACTTCTTATGGTATTGCTGGGCTGCACAACTCCCCTCAATGACATTCAATTTTTCAGAAAATAAAAATCCACATTGGGTAGAGATTAAGTCACAGAATTTACAATGACCTCTTCCCTAATTTCTTGATTCTGACAACTTATAAATTGCTTAAACATAGCAAAACTCTGATTCTGAAACACATGGTGAAGGTCTGGAAAATACTTGAATGAGTCAAACCTCTTATTGTAGTTTAGCCCTGTCTGGGGTAATGAATGGTTTATACCTGGCAGGACAAATCCTACTTTTAAAATATGTGCATTCAAAGGACAACAATTTGATGTCTTTATGTCCTTTGGGGAACTACAAGAGGTTTAATTTTGACAAAATATGTTTCAAATATTTTGAAATTTTGTCAGGTGGTCTCAACAAGGTTCCCTACACACAACTGGAAAAAATGTTGGTAAAGAATGCTTTGAAGAAGGGTATTATTTCAGACTTTTACAATTTGTTGCTATGTAATACATCAGAAAATTAAACTCAAAAATAAATCCTTTTGGAACGAAGATCTATCTGCCAATATTAGTGAACAGGAGTGGGAAAGGGCGTGCAGCAATGTACATACAATGTCAATTAATAGTCACCTAAGGATATTACAATACAAATGGCTAACGTGTATATATACACACACAACACCAGTGAAATTGTACAACTACTAATAGAAACATACCAGACATACCTGTATGTATAATATGTGGCTTAAAAGCTACGTTATTACATGGTATGTGGGAATGCAGTCAATTAAAAACTTTTTGGGTACAAGTGAGATTGAATCCCTTGCAGTTATGTACAGTATGTAGATATGTCTACCTCCTAAATTAAGGAGGTATGTTCTTGAAAGGCCCTGTGTTTTCTTTTTTATGTTTGTAAATATGAGTATAATTGAATAATGTATCACTTTGTAAAAGCCCATAATAAAAAAAAAAAACGTTTATGAAAAAAAGGAAGCCCAATCAAGTATTGAGTGCATAGAAATAAACATACTTATCAGAAGCCTGACATTTCTGTTTCAAATATTTTTTATTGCTCTTATGTAATCTAATTTTCTTTTTATTATCTGTAAACCATAACCATCCAAATTTTTTAAAAAAAAAGGTGTGAAATATTTCTGCTGAAATTTAAAAAAAAGTGGACGACAGTTGACCCCAGTACTTAATTGGATTGACAGAAATATATTCTAAAGGCCAAGTCAGTCACCTGATCTCAACCCAACTGAGCAAGCACTTCACTTGTTCAAAACTAGACTTCAATCAGAAAGACCCACAAACTGTCATTGGTGTGTCAACTGTTCAATTCTTCTAAAGTGCTTTACATTTTTTGTGTTTTACATTTGTATCATCACTGTAATGTTATTTCTTCTGACCTGCAGATGAAAAGTGGCCTATGGCTAATTCTGGCATATTTACATTTAAATGCCCATTAATATGCACTGTCGTCAGAGCCTTTACTTCCTCCGCAAACTAAGAAAAACCAGAGCCCCCGCCCCATCATCTGCACCTTCTACAGAGGAACCATGGAGAGCATCCAGCTGCATCACTTTGTGGTACGGTGCCTGCACCGCGTCCTGCCGCAGGTCCCTCCAGCGCATAGTGAGAGCAGCTGAGAAGGTACGGTACCTTCTGTACCCATTACACAACCTTTTCAGTCAGCTGCCATCTGGGAGGAGGCTGCAGAGTCTCCGGGACAGGACCAGCAGACTGAGGGAGAGCTTCACCCCACCAGGCTGTCAGAAAACTTAACTCCCTCCATGCACTGCCCCCTCTCCCCCCTCCGCACTCAATAACTGTGGAATAACCCTCTCCAATTGATCTCATGTTTACACCAGCCACTTTATGCAGCATCAGACTGCTCTGCACTACTGTAATATATCATAGTTATATTTATATATCTGCATTTTCATAGTCATATCTGCACTCACTGTAAATACATGGTTGTTCTATCTTAATAATTTATGTATTCTAAATTGTCGTGTTTTTGTGTGGGACAAAGAGAACAGTAATTTTGATTCTCTACATGTATTGTACTTTTAGTGGATTCAAAAATAAAGCTGACTTTGACTTGACTGACCTTTTTTTTTTTTCCGCAGACCAATAGGTTGATCTAAACGGTCTCTCAAAACATTATGAAACAATGGAATGTGCACCATTTAGTAAACAAGGAAAATCTTACCAAACATACCAAAATCTACAGACTGTATTACCACCAGCACTGCAGAATAACTCATAACTAGCCAGTCACTGCAATGAGATGTTTTAAAGACACCAGACATACAAGACAGTAATACTCCAGGAGAAGAGCGCAAAACCCCTGATCTAGATTTAACAAGAAAGGGACTTTTAAAAAACTACACTTAATCAGGACTTATCCTTCAACTCTCACATAAAACAAACTTCAAGAACTGCCTTCTTTCATCTCCGTAACATTGCTAAAATCAGATCTATCCTGTCTCAGGGCGACGCCGAAAAACTAGTCCATGCTTTTGTTACCTCTAGACTGGATTATTGTAATTCTCTTTTAGCAGGCTGCCCGAGCAAGTCGCTTAAGACACTTCAGCTGGTTCAAAATGCTGCAGCACGTGTACTGACTAAAACTAGGAGAAGAGATCACATTACTCCTGTATTAGCCTCTCTGCATTGGCTTCCCATAAAATATAGAATAGAATTCAAGATTCTTCTTCTCACTTATAAAGCCCTAAATGGACAGGCACCAGTCTATCTCAAGGAGCTTGTAGTGCCATACAATCCCCCCAGAACACTACGCTCTCAAAATGCTGGACTACTCGTTGTTCCATTCATCTCTAAAAGTAGTATAGGAGGAAGAGCTTTCAGTTATCAGGCCCCACTTCTCTGGAACCATCTACCAACCACGGTTCGGGGGGCAGACACCCTCTCTACCTTTAAGGTTAGGCTCAAAACATTCCTCTTTGATAAAGCTTTTAGTTAGGAACCAGCTCATAGCTCATAATTAAGATGCAATAGGCATAGACTGCCGGGGGGGGGGGTCTGGCATGCTCGGTTGGAGAGAGGTTGGAGAGGGCGTTAAGAGAGAGGTCATTTAGGTTAGAGAGGGACCGGAGAGGGTCCCATTCCTCTTTCAAACACTCCCTCTATGTCTGCTTACTCCCTTGTGTGTTTGCTCCTGTACTCCTTCTGGCTTTTGTCTTGCAGGTCCGTGGGATCCTCAGTGTGGAGTTACAGAGACTCAGCGGCTCTGTCTCCACCCTTTCCTCTGCACACACCCAACACAGCATAACGTGGATGGCTGTTCATCATAGGAATGGGATCCACACAAGGTTCCTGCTGCTTAACAGAAGGTTTTCCTTGCCGCCATGATGAATTCATGTTGGGTGTGGGATACATATGTATGTGTATATACGTATATATGCATATGTGTGTATCCATAAAATGAAGAGTCCGTCCTTAAGACTGCTCTACTGTAAAGTGCCTTGAGATACCATTGGTTATGATTTGGCGCTATACAAATAAAGATTGATTGATTGATTGATTGATTGAAGGATCAGCAGATATGAAGCTTGTACTCCTAATAATGGCCCTCAGTTGGCAGATGTAATCACAAAAAGGTTCCCATAGTATAGTGATGGTGGTGCTGACCTGTTCCCATCATGTTGCTAACAGAGGCCAGCTCGCTGAAAGTGGCATAGTTGGGCAGGATTGTCTGAACTGGTACTTCGTCTGCGGCGCTGCGAATATCGGCTTCTTCACAGAGGTGCCGAAAGCAGGACATAGCCACCAGCACAGCCTCGGTGTCAGGGCTCCACAGGAACATGTACAGACACACCTCAAGCTTTGTCTGCGCCTGTCGACAGATGGGAATGCCACCACCAATTGTGGCACACTCCTGGAACACATCAAAAGATTAAAAATAAAGAAGAAGAAGAAGAAGAAAAACAAAAACATTAAAAACAGAGTTGTGTGGCTTCTCTGAGAGTCAGTGCTGCTTTGAGCTTTACTCCTTTGCTAAAGCTATGAGAAGTGTGTGTTCATAAATTCATAAAAGGCATTTGCTTGTTTTGGCCAATAGTAAACAGACCGAGTGTGTAACCACCTAATGCTTAAACAGTGCTGTGACTTATGACTATGAAGGGCCAGCACTGCTTCCACTAGGAAAAATGCCCCGAATGGTTCAAATTTTAAATGCAGATCTACCGAAAACATTCTGGCTGTTGAATATGTTTCCACCTACCTTTTTGAAGACACCTTGACCATTTTTTACAGTTTAAAAACAGTACTGTACCTTGTTTTTGAGCAGAAACTTGTTTCTGCAAATGAGGATTTCCCTTAACCATTTCAAAACTTCGGTCCCATTGACCATTTGATGGCCAATTAGTTTGCGGCAGATGAGAAAGAGAACCTGTGAACTGAAATAGAGGAAAATTACATTTCAGCATCGACACCTGAAAATTAATTTGTGTTTCTGGTTTTGCTAGTTTTACAAAAAAGAGACAGCTGTCAAGTACCTGATGTCCCAGAACGTCTCGATAGGGGCATCGGGATTCCACAGTTCAATGGTCTCAGGCTGGTGCAGAACTAACAAAGCCTAACAGGGAAGAAGGTCATATTTAGAGTGTCTCTTGAGAATTTCAGGAAGTAAATTGGAGTTGTCTCAGCTATGGTCTCAGTCATTAGCTACGTTGGAGGTAAGACTTTTTACTGCTGAGTCACTTGATGAAACTAAAGTTCTTGAGAATAAACTGAGATTCATCCTTTAAATATACTGTAATTGTTCTGTCAGCAGAGGAGAGCCACCAAACGCTATTTTTAACTTCCAACATCAAGAGAACATCCGATTAGTTAAATTATCATCATGTCTACATATATATTTGATCCAACTTCAAAATTCTCACTTTATTTTTTGTTTTTTTTATGCAATAGTGATGCATAATTATTTGTAGTTTAATTTTCAGTTAAAAAAAAAACACCTTTTCAACCTTGGCACTTGAGATGCCGTCATGCGTCTGCCACTGGACCGTTTACACACACAGCTGACTGGGATGAGGTCCCTTCTGCAAGAGAGGTATCCCACCGCAGACGAGCCTCGGCCACCGACCCCGCCGGTGCTTACCAGGGAGGGCGACGTTAACTCCCTGGCAGCTTCGGCCTCTCAAGGAAATCAGGCCTCCATGGTTTCAGAGCTGGTATCCCCATCCTTGGCTAAGCGAGACAGTGGATGGTTCAATGCAGGATATTATGAGTATGGCCTTGGAGCGTCTGCAGTTAGACATGGCCCAGGAGGCTCAGTCGGCTTCCAAGAGCGCCTTCTGCCATCACAGCCGCCCCTAATCCGCGTTGTCGGTCCCCACTTCAGGGGACTATTTGGGGGAACTACATGGTTTTCCACCATTACCTCTGATTTGGCTTTCATTTGATACTTCAGAGAGTTCTTCAGGAGGGCCACATGTTGTTGCTTGTGGCACCCTTCTGGCCAGCTTGGACATTGCTCCCCCTGCTGCGCAAACTGTTTCAGCAATCCATGTTGTCTCGCCAACAGGAAAGATCTGTTGTCCCAGCAGGGGGTCAGGTTTGGCATCCCAATCCTCACCGCTTTCACTTATGTGTTTGGCCACTGAAAGGCCCGAAGCACTACTGAGCAGATGTGTGGAACCTGTCAGGCAGACCATCCTGAATGCCAGAGCGCAGTCCACTCGATTACAGTACGTCAACAAGTGGAAGTGGTTTGTTGAGGGATGCGCAAATCATGGGGATGACCCAGTGCTTTGCTCGGTCCCCACAGTTCTGGAGTTCCTGCCGTTTCTATTGGATAAAGGTTGGGCTCCATCCACCCTAAAGGTTTATGCGGCTGCAATATTAGACCAACATGCTAGGATCGACAATGGCACAGTGGGCGGCCACAACCTCATGGCGTTGTTTGTCAAGGGGGGTCTGAGACTTCACCACCCGAAAGCTCCACGAGCCCCTGCATGGGACCTGCACTTAGTGCTGAATGGCTTGTGTCAGCCTCCCTTTGAGCCCCTGACAAAAGCGGAGCCACAGTAGGTGTCGTGTAAAACTGCATTTTTACTCGCCATCACCTCAGCAAAACGTGTAGATGAGTTGCATGCATTGTCGATCAGCCCATCGTGCCTGAAGTGGCACCCGGATGGTACAGGTATCACGTTATGAACGAACGCTACTTTTATTCACAGGGTGCTGTCCAGTTCAAATTTTAATCAGCCTATAAGGCTTTCACAATATGATCCCTCATCAGGAAAAGATGGGGACAGATCAAAGCTCTTGTGTCCAGTCAGGGCTCTGAGATTTTATATTGAAAGCACTGCAGCCATTCGTACGTCTGCACAGTTTTGGTTTGTTATGGGGGTCCCAACAAAGGCTCTGCTCTCTCCAAGCAGCGTTTATTTCATTGGATTGTAGATACTATTCACCATTTGCATATCAAGTGTAAGCCGCCCTACACCAACGGGCGTGCGTTGTCATTCTACCAGCAGTGTGTCTACATCTTGAATTCAGCTTTAGAGTCTGTCAGCACACATTTTTGAGATCCTCTGCACTCATCGCGACTTGGATTTGGGATTAAAGCAGCGAGCACAAAAAATGTGGAGAACCAGCTTGCAGAGTGCAGGAGACAGATCAGAGTTGACAATTAGAAACTGTCACAAACAGATTTCCCTGTGATAAAGCAGAGAAGCTACTCTCCATCAATAATTTAAATGCACTTTTTAATTCTATCAGAGAACACTTCTAATTTGACTCTCTTTTAGCAGCCAAATCAGTTATAGGCCTGTACATTTTTATTGAATCAATACATAAGTTAGGTCAAGTTAAACATTTTATTTTGACATTCCAACAATGCACAATATGAAATAATATAAAATTTATATTATTTCATATTGTGCATTGTTGGAATGTCACTGTTAAATAATTATTTATAATTGATTTATTCTTAGAAGCATTAATATTAATTCATGCAATTGCAATGCTTCAGTAACATTCGTTGCCATAAATGCAACGGTACTAACAATTGGCATAATTTCTTTTGTTGTTTAGGTTTTCTCATTTTAGGTTTTAGCCAAGCATTTACATTTTGTTGCATCTCGAGGAAACATAAAGACCTCTCAGTACAATTACATGTACAAACAAGACCACAAGTCTGAACAGCGCAATTTAACATGTGTCTATATAAATGTTGCTGGAAACTGAACAGGTCCATAAACATTAACGGACACTGTTATGTAGTGTTAGCCAACAGGCTCACCACTTGCCTGCCGGTTAGGCAGTTAAAGGCAGGCTTACACTGTGCAATTTTTAGCCCATTTAAAGCCGATTCTCGACTTGTGCGTCTATTTTGTAGGATCGTGCTAGATCATGTGCTATGCATCGTGTAGTATACATGGGGTCACGAGAAGCGATGAACACCTCACGACCAGCAATCGTATGGTCATAAGGAAATCAAACATGTTTGAAATCCAGTCGCTCTTCGTGAGCTCCTCGTGAGGGTATCTCACAGTTGAAGCAGTGCCACGTACCGGCTTACCGTAAGTGCTCACACTGCACATGCGTGAACACCGTAGGACCACTGTAAAATTGACGGACTGTACTGCCCACATCTGTACAGCCAGCTCCTGGTCCATCATATCAACGTCTTTTCTTTTTTAAAGCTCTTTTTGCTGAGATTTGCGAGTGTCTCTCCACTTCCGGGTTTTTCTTCTTAATCTGTTTTAATGGCGACGCTTCAGAGTTTTGTACGTTGCATTTCCGGAAACAAGACCCCGACGTGTTGTGTATGAACATACAGTGTGAGCAGTCAGATCGTGTCAGAGTTTCCGTTCCGTACAGTGTAAGAACATGAATCATGAGTCGCACAGTTTGAGCTGGAGTTGAGTACGCCGATTAAAAAAAAAAAAAAAATCGCACAGTGTATCCCAGCCTTAAGTTACCCAATTTAATTATTCAACCTTATTATTACTATTCGATGCCAGTATTTTATTTTTAATTTAGGTACATTATATTTTGTTATTTAAATGTATTTATTTGAATTCAAGTACATTTCTAACTCTTTGTTTATCTTTCTTTTGTTGTGTTTGTTGTTGTGCTAAGCCTCCAGGATCCAGAATGAGATTTGTAGCATGAAATAAAACAAGTTAAGGCAGAGTAAATAAATGTTAGCTTTCTAACCTCCATGGCTTCTTGAGAGAGTTGGGTGGTGTTGTTTAGAGGCACTAGCTGCACCAGGCCTGTGATGAGCTCTGCTGTGCTGCTCTGCATCTCTGGTGCTTGCTTCACAGGATTCTATGCACCCACACAAAAATATTAAAGGTGCAATCAAAGGAATTTAAATTGTAACTCTTAGAATATTGTCTTTATAACAAATCTATGAAAGTTGGAAGCATAAAACAAAAATTACTGTAGACTTACATGCAACATGAGCTTGGGATCTGCATGGATGAGCTTGACCAAGGCGAGGAGAAGGCACTTGTAACTTCGTGTGTCCAGGTCTGTGGCTTTCTCTTTAAACTTAAGACTCGTGGTCTTTTTCCCAATGAAGGTCAGACTCTAAGGGGGGGTGGGGGGGGGGGGGGGGGGGGGGGCGGCAGATAGGAGGACGGTAAGAACATGTGGACAGGTAAAATGTTCTTTGTATTTGTTTCAAAATTGGTTCTACATCAGGGTTATTCAATTAGTTTGATGTAGGGCCAGTTTATCAAGGTGAGGCAAGCTGAGTGATCACTGAAATGTTACTGATTGCGTTATTGGATAAATAAGTTACCTGGTTATCTATTGCGACAATGGGATGAAATGTTCGTAGCACCACCTAACAAAAGGTAGGAGGTACTATCAGCCGTTTTAAATAATTATAATTAAGTAATGTTTGATGTCTATCTCAGGTGGCTTCAAAGGAATATTACAGAATGTGTCTTTGGGCAGACCTTAATCATGGGACACCAATTGAAGAGCTCTGTTCTATATGCAGCTGTCCATCATGGTTGGGGTGAATTACATTTTTTCAATTACAATTACATTTTCAACTATTAATGTTCAATAACAACTCAATTATGATTAAGGTAACCAGCATTTTTGTCAGATTACAATTTAAACTACAATTCTTATTTTCCCCCTGAAAGACTAATAAAATGATGTTACTAAAGTTCAATAACAATCACAATTACTGAGCCTTTAATAAATAAGCCCATGAAAATCAACCATTTCATGTTATCTTTCTGTTAGCATCTCTAATGATAATTTAGGCTTCCTTATCCCTGAAAATATTGGTATTAATATTTTTGGCGTGGGTCAATATACGCCTCGATTCACATTCATTTTTTTTTTTTTTGGTAAAATTATCCTGAAGAGAAGTGACAGGTACACATTTTAATAATAGTTAACTATGTATGTGTAAGCCGTAGAACTGTAACATGATTCCACAGGTTTGCATTTAATTAAATTGAATAAACAGTTTTTGTAAATTATCTAAACTCAATTACATTTCAATTATGAATAAAACATCAACAGAGTTTTTCAATTTAAATTATAATTATGTCATTATTGTAATTAATTATCAATTACAATCATAAATGACCCCAACCATGCTGTTCATACAGTGTGTAGGGACCTAAGCTACTAAAAATGACCCAACATTTAAAATAGATTTTGCTGCCAAAAGGCAGTCCTAAAATTCACCAACTCTCTACTGTTGTGTCCCTTTACTGGTTCACCTTTTTTCCCTAATGGTTCCAATGTGCATGACTTCACGTACATGGCTTAATGCACTCAAACCACTCTCTAACTTAAATTCTCAAAAAGACTATGCTGCCGCTTACGGGAAACTCTTCATTGATTTAATGAAAGCTAAAAATATGTCCTAGATGTTGATTACAGAAACTCAATTAACCTAGAATACACTTTAGTGAGCTACACCTTAGTCATTATAGTCTTAGTCTTATGGAACCTGACTCTACAATGTCAATTTCAACATATCTTCGACTCTATGTGTAAGGACCATATCTATACTCATTGCCTTCTGTTAAATAGTCAGTAAAAGAATCCTGTCTGGTAATTTGCTGTTTATGCAATTCTGTGAAAAACTCAATGTTTAGAGGCAAAATAAAATCCCTCTTGTGAAAGCTAAATATTGAGAGCTAACCCAATAAAGGAAAAGCCAATTTAGGAAAAGTCATAGATTTGACAGTACCAAAACCAACTAAATATTCACTTAATGAACATTCCTTCATTTTCTAAGTGTTGGCCCAACACCAATGAGCTGGCCAATCTTTGTCGCTTTGGTAGATTTAATGCCCTCTTACTGGTGTCATGCGGATAGGAGCGTGGGTGCCACCTCCTTGGATCACCCGGTTGAGGGTGTCTGCAAACATAAAGCGAAGCTCTCCAGAGTAGCAGTACACAGCATCAATCTTTGGCCACCAGTCTAGGTGGGACTGAAAAGAAACAACATAAAGGAGTGGTCATGTGTCAAGCAGGCTCTTCACCCATTTCTCTGTGTAAAGGTGTACGACAAACTTACATTAGTGATTATTCTGTGCAGCGAGTTCACAAGGACGAAGTGGAAGGTAGAAGGTGAGGAAGAGGCCAAACAGATCTGGAAGGCAGAGAGGAAACGTGTCAGTCAATAGTAGCTCCATGGGCGTGTCACCCAAGTGCTCCTTTATTTGAAGCTTCACCTTAAAATGTTGGTTGTTGTGTGGGTTGAGACGGAAACAGGAGACAAAGCAGTCCATCATGAGCTCCACGTCTGCATTCTGGCTGCCTGTCCCCCTCCAAAAAGGTTTGGCTGGGTTGAAAAGCAGAGCCTGGCAAGTAGGGAGGGGTCAGAGAGCATTTATGATAACAGATTTCCCATTAACTTTTGACTGTAATCTGCAGTAAAAACAGGTTACTTAGCTGAAAACGCACCTAGACTGCAAATGTGCGCCACTTGGTGATTTGAAGATAATTGAAATGCTGGGTTTTTTATAGTTTGTCTTATTGTTTAATGCAGTTTCAGTTAAAAGAGTAGTAACGCCTTACATTTACTTTGTAACATGTACTTAAGTATTTTTTATTTATTTATTTATTTTTTTTAAATAGAACTTTTAAGAGTTGTTATTTTTCAGAATACTTTTACTCTTACTAGAGTAAATTTGCGAGAAAATATATGTACTTATATTTTGTTACTTTTGGCTACATGCATGTTAGATATATTTGTCTATAAATCAATTCAGTGAAGCTCAGATGCAGCTCTGCAGCTCTCAGCTGACCAAGACGTCATTAGTCAATGGTAAATGGACTTGATTTTATATAGCGCTTTATCACCACACTGAAGCAGTCTCAAAGCGCTTTACATATCAGCTCATTCACCCAATCACTCTCACATTCACACACCAGTGGGACAGGACTGCCATGCAAGGCGCTAATCGACCACTGGGAGCAACTTAGGGTTCAGTGTCTTGCCCAAGGACACTTCGACACATAGTCAGGTACTGGGATCGAACCCCCAACCTCTCGATCAGAAGACAACCCACTACCACCTGAGCCACGGTCGCCCTAATCACAGCAGCAGCACGCCGGAGGTGTGGTCCACCCCTCCACGGCCCCCTTCACCTCCCTGTAGTTCAAGAACATGGCAGAACAAATGCCGGCGTCTCCGCCACATTCAAACCCTGTTTGCCTTTCAAACGTCATAATACGCCATCTACTTTGTCAGCCCAAAACAGTGGAAATCTAGACTTTTAAGAACTCCAAATCAAATCATAGAAAACTTGATGCAAGTAGGCTGAAATGTTACTTATGATAGCAACGCTAACTCGCTAATAGAGTGATTAAACCAGGGGTCCCCAATCCTGGTCCTCAAGGGCCACTATTCAGCATGTTTTAGATGTTTCCCTCTTCCAACACACCTGATTCAAATGATGAACTCATCATCAAGCTCTGCAGAAGCCTGATAACAATCCTGGTCATTTAAATCAGGTGTGTTGGAAGAGGGAGAGCTTTTAGAAGGGGTGTAGCGTGCCCAGTTTTAATGATAGTAGGGGATACATATATAATATGAAACTAGAGAACCTGAAGGATAAACACATACCAAGCATATCACGCTAGCTTATCAGCAAGGGGATGAAATAACAGTGACAAGTTGGGCTAAATTACTGTGTTTTGCCTTGATGTTAGTGAGGATAATTCAGAACTCTCACTCACACTTGTATGAATATATCTAAGCCTCTCATTCTGGGAGTGATCTGAAGTTACTCACAACTTGAGAAAATAAATTCTGACTGCTCCTGAACATCTCTGGCCTGTGAACCAAAAATCCTGTGTGAATAAAAATGAAGAGGAAAAAACGCAACCGGGTCAGACCTTGAGATCCATGACGATAGACTGGACCAGGAGGAAAATGGTGGAGTGATCCTCCCAGTTGACGTACGTGGAGGCTTTACAAAGTTTAACACAGGCAATGGCAGCGCTCTCCATCAGCTGCTTGTTGCCACCCTGCCCTGCTAAAGCTTTTCTCAAACTGTCTAAAAAGAGTTTCTGCAAAGGAAAGACAAGAACATGTCTGAGTGCTGGAGGCCCTTTCCACTCTCTGTGAGGGGTTTTCACTTGCTACCTTGTTGGCTTTGCTGTCTTCCACTGTGTCTTTAGAGATTGTGTGTGTGATCTCTGGACAGAGAATGAGGAGGATGATCTGCAGTGGCCACACAGCCGCCTTCCTCTTGGCACTTTCTGCAAAGCTGTCAACCAGGTCAAACAACTTCTCTGCAGCTTCTGGAATTACACAGCCCACCCCAATACACAAATTGTTAACAAGAGAAATGTTTCACAGCACTATATTGGTGCATGTCAATAAAAATGTATACCAGGGGTGTTGAAAATTAGTCTTAGGGGGCTTCAAATATGCAGGTTGTACTGTATATTCACAGCTGTTCTAACATGAGGCAAAATCGCCACCCTCAAGGACCAAGTTTGGACACAATGTGTATCATGATACACAGACTTAACACTCAAGGTTTAAATCACCTCCTACCTGCCATATCTGCCTGTGGCCGCTGGTACAGTGTGGTGAACTCATCTGGGTAGTTTTCAACCCAGTTCCAAAATGCCTAGGGTCATAAACATCATCAGTTATTGGAACACATGTAAACAAACATGTTATTGTCAAAGTACACACACACAACCTTCTCTAAACTGCTGATGACTGCTAGTTGAGCTGGTTTCTTTAGAGCACGGAACTTCAACACAGTTTCTGGGAAAAAGCAAAAAAAGAAATACAAAGGGATCATCATTATTCAAGATGTTATTGAATACAACGAGAAATACATATTGGATACTTTAAACATAAAAATAATCAATAGATTTACAATATATTTGGATTATCAAAGCAATTTTAATATCTCACAAAGACTACCAAAGTAAATATAAAATTCAGTTTCTAATTTATGATTTTATGCATTAAGGGGAAAAAAATCCAAACCCATCTGATGTGAAAAACTAATTGCACATAGTCTATGTTTTGGTGCAAAAACATGAACACTATAAATATTAGTTGATAAAAAAATATGTTTTTCAACAACAAAAGCGTATCAATAATGCTCCCAACAAGCTTCATGTAAAGAAAAAAACAAGCTATTAGTAGTGTTATAAATATCTTTTTTTTTTTTTTTTTTTTTACCTTGTCTGCACATGCTGTCGAAGGTTAACACTACAAGAAGTGCAATCTTTTGACAGCAATGCATATTTTATTATTGCAATTAAATAAATTTATTTATTTCATTGCATAATTGTGACCGTCACCAGCCCTCCCTAGGGAAGGGTAAGAAATACTTTATTAAAGGGAGGATGTAAAAAAGAGAGGGCAGTGTTACACCAAGGTGAGGGGTTGGAGGGGGGTGGGGAAGTTAACAGGGAAGAGGGATACAAGATAGGATATGGAATGGGTGGGGAATAGTTTTAAGTGATGCGATGTGAAATTGTGGTTGTGTATATTGTGTTTATTGTTGTGTTGTCAAGCCAGTTTGGTGACCAGTGTGTGGTTTAGGAATAATGGTGGTGGCTGTGAACAGAGGAAGAGGTGAGTGGAAATTCCATAAAACAGGTATTTGGGAACAACGTGTCTAAGGTTGAGCCCAGTATGAGTGTTATCCCACAGCCCAAGGCCAGTGCATCCATGACAAATGTATTTCCAAGTACCGCCACTGCAAAACCCAAGATCCGCCCCCGGGCCCGAAGAAGCAGTCAGGCCAGCAGCAAGAGCAGGCAGCCTAAGGGCCCCCGGCGACCACCCCACGGCCAAGCAGTCCCCCGAACGTCCCCAAGATCCCAAGCCGAGAGGCAGCCATCGCCCCCCCATACACACCCGAGAAAGCCCCAAGGAGCCAAGGACCCAGCGCACCACGCCACCGATCCCACCCCCAACCCCCAGACCCCCCACCCCATCGACCCCCCCACCCCACCCCCGCGCCCAACCCCCCGAGGGGAGGGCCCAGAGAACTCCCTGCCCGAGGCCCCAGCGGAGGAGCCGAAGCCCACGCCCAGCAGACGACCAGAACCGCGCCGAACAGGCAGCCAGTGGGCACCCGCCGGCGAGCCCAGAGCCAGCAGGGGCCCGACCCCAGGCCAGAAGGACCCGGAACGGATGCAGCACCAGGAGCAGCCCGCCCAGGGAGGACGACCACACCCCAAGCCGCATAAGGCACCAGGGGGCCGCTGGGAGTCTCCCCGCCGGCCCCCAGGCACCCCAACCTAGCCCCCCACGGCGCCCCAGATCACCCTTCACTGATGCCGCCCGCGCCACGAGCTTCAGTTTTTTTTTTTTTTTTTAAAGCCAGGGCCCCCTCCAAGGGCCAAGCCAGACCGCCCCGCCGGGATGTGGCCCCCTATTCCGGCCCCCGACACCCTACCTCACGGGGCACTGCCCAAGCAGGGGCCGTACCAGTAGGTACGCAAGGGCGCGGCACGCGCCACCCGCCCCGAAAGACCCCCGCCAGGACCGGCCCGGCCAGCAGGCCAAGCACCCCGGGCCCCATGAGCACCCCCCGGGACCAGGACCCCCCAAGGGCAAGCCCCCGGGCCAAGCCCCCCGGGACGCATCCCCCACCCCCGCCCGGGACCCGGCCACGGCCCAGCAGGACCGCACAGCCCCGGACAGCCCACGGCCAGCAGCCCAGGGCCCGCCGCCCCCCGGACAGCGCCAGCCACGGAGCAGCGCCCCCCGCCGGCCCGCGAGCAACCGGCGATCCCCACCGCGGGGACGGAGGCACCCCAATGGCACACATCAAGTGCGGGACAGCAGCCCCCAGCCAAAGATGCCCCGGACCCACCCACCAGTCCGCAAACGGCAGGATAGACCCACCAGGCGGCCGACAGCAACCTCCACCACCGGAACAGCTAGCGCCGCCCCCCAGTAAACAGCATCACCCCGAGGCGCCAAGCAACCCCGCCCCAACCCCGGCGAGGACACCAGCACACCCCCAGCACACCCACCCCCCAAACCGGCGAGGCAGGCCGCCCCGGGCCCGCACACCGCGGGGCCCGCCCCCAAGGCCACCAGGAGACGAAACAAGCACCCAGCCACACCCAAGGGGAGGAAGCACCCCCACGCCCCACCAGGCCGACACCGCCCGGAAAGACCCCGCAAGGAGAGACCCCAGCAAAGCCCCCCCGAGACCCACCGCCACGCCCGACCGCACCATCCTGATGTATTTTTACTCTAAGCAGTGGCCCAGCCACCAACAGAGGAGCCAGGCCCCCACCGGAGAGGCCCAAATATGTGAACCAACCCACCACCCTGTTATGGGTGTTATAAATATCTTTAACAACTTTATTAATCTCAAGGAATAAACACCTGCTGGGAGCACGAAATAACATCCAATGAAAATAAATTACTTTGAAAACAGTGTGAACCAGAAATTTTGGTGCCTTGCAAAAGTATTCGGCCCCCTTGAACTTTTCGACCTTTTGCCACATTTCAGCCTTCAAACATAAAGATATAAAACTGTAATTTTCTGTGAAGAATCAACAACAAGTGGGACACAATCATGAAGTGAAACGAAATTTATTGGATATTTCAAACATTTTTAACAAATAAAAAATCGAAACTTGGGCGTGCAAAATTATTCAGCCCCTTTACTTTCAGTGCAGCAAACTCTCTCCAAAAGTTCAGTGAGGATCTCTGAATGATCCAATGTTGACCTAAATGACTAATGATGATAAATAGAATCCACCTGTGTGTAATCAAGTCTCCGTATAAATGCACCTGCTATGTGATAGTCTCAGAGGTCAGTTTAAAGCGCAGAGAGCATCATGAAGACCAAGGAACACACCAGGCAGGTCCGAGATACTGTTGTGGAGAAGTTTAAAGCCGGATTTGGATATAAAATCATTTCCCAAGCTTTAAACATCCCAAGGAGCACTGTGCAAGCGATAATATTGAAATGGAAGGAGTATCAGACCACTGCAAATCTACATAGACCCGGCCGTCCCTCTAAACTTTCAGCTCATACAAGGAGAAAACTGATCAGAGATGCTACCAAGAGGCCCATGATCACTCTGGATGAACTGCAGAAATGTACAGCTGAGGTGGGAGACTCTGTCCACAGGACAACAATCATACTGCACAACCCTGGCCTTTATGGAAGAGTGGCAAGAAGAAAGCCATTTCTTAAAGATATCCATAAAAAGTGTCGTTTAAAGTTTGCCACAAGCCACCTGGGAGACACACCAAACATGTGGAAGAAGGTGCTCTGGTCGGACGAAACCAAAATCGAACTTTTTGGCAACAATGCAAAACGTTATGTTTGGCGTAAACGCAACACAGCTCATCACCCTGAACACACCATCCCCACTGTCAAACATGGTGGTGGCAGCATCATGGTTTGGGCCTGCTTTTCTTCAGCAGGGACAGGGAAGATGGTTAAAATTGATGGGAAGATGGATGGAGCCAAATACAGGACCATTCTGGAAGAAAACCTGATGGAGTCTGCAAAAGACCTGAGACTGGGACGGAGATTTGTCTTCCAACAAGACAATGATCCAAAACATAAAGCAAAATCTACAATGGAGTGGTTCACAAATAAACATATCCAGGTGTTAGAATGGCCAAGTCAAAGTCCAGACCTGAATCCAATCGAGAATCTGTGGAAACAACTGAAAACTGCTGTTCACAAACGCTGTCCATCCAACGTCACTGAGCTCGAGCTGTTTTGCAAGGAGGAATGGGCAAATATTCCAGTCTCTCAATGTGCAAAACTGATATAGACATACCCCAAGGGACTTACAGCAGTTATCGCAGCAAAAGGTGGCGCTACAAAGTATTAACTTAAGGGGGCTGAATAATTTTGCACGCCCAATTTTTCAGTTTTTTATTTGTTAAAAATGTTTGAAATATCCAATAAATTTCGTTTCACTTCATGATTGTGTCCCACTTGTTGTTGATTCTTCACAAAAAGTTACAGTTTTATATCTTTATGTTTGAAGCCTGAAATGTGGCAAAAGGTCGAAAAGTTCAAGGGGGCCGAATACTTTCGCAAGGTACTGTAAAACAATAGATTAAGTGACGTGACAGGGACATAAAATCCAGGGAGACTGGATTGAAATTTTATATATATATATATATATATATATATATATATATGCATTCAACTTTATGTACAAAAATGGCAATACAAGTCACCTATAATGAAAGCCTGAACAAATGTACCTTGAAGCAGCCTTTTGAGCTTAGAGCAGTCCACATTAATGTACTGCATTAGATCGATGTCGTGGACATCCACGTTGTCCTCAGAGCACATGGTCAGCTCCTGTAACCTATAGAATCACAAAATCAATTTCAACTGTTTATTGTTTAAAGTACTTGAACACCAATATTGACTCCAATGTTAAAAAAAGAAATGGAGGTTATAAAACACGAGCTCATGAATCTTTAACAGGCAAATAATGGATTTAAATCTTGGTTTGAAAGTCTACATTTATTTTGCAGCCAACATTTAATCTAGATCCTTAAGTAAAGGTTCAGGATCATGTTTTATTTACCTTTATAAAGCTTTAACCATAAGTACAGATACGAAGGGCAGAATTTTATTTGTGAAAGCAGGGGAAGCAGCTACTGAGAGGCTAGTAACTCATTTCTTTTAGAAAAGTTATTGTTCTGTCTGTTTTTTTTCTTCGAAAAAACAAGCTCCTTTAATAAACTATAACTGGAAACAGGAGTTGAAACTACAAAAGCTAGAAGAAGAATGTCCGTTTCCTTTATGTGTGGCACTTAACTATTGAGGAAAATAAAGAGAGGAGTGAGTTTTTAACCCAACAATCATGTTCTCCGTATTCTTCATTACAAAAACATTTTGCAAACGTAAGTTTAACATAAGTTAGTAAGTATATTTGTTGTGAATCTCTCCCATCAAGCAGCAAAACTGTATATGCATGCAATGATTTTATCTCATCTGTCCTATTGTATCACATCATGGCCACAAGCTTTCTCTGCCAAACTAAAATTTATCATCTTAATATACAAACAAGCAAATAAAATTATAGATCGGAAACCAATGAGATGGCGTCATTGCCACATTTTAAGAAGACACAACCTCCTCACCTTTGACAATTTTATGAATTTTAGTACTCCAAGTTGTTTTTTTAAATGTCTTGTCAATCATGAGTCACAACTTTTTTATAAACTGGCCACCAGGTGTCAGAGCGACCACAGAGCAAACCACATGAGCCTCCACCAGTGGGGACTGCCTGGTCCCAAGATGCAGGACTTCTTTTGGTCTTTCTACTCTCTCCGTGAAAGGAGCATAACTGTGGAACTCTATACCCACGCATCTAAAATTAGAGACTAGTGACAATGCTTTTAACAATGAACTTAAAAATGGCTAAAATCAAAACAGTGTTCACATTAATAGTTTTACCTGGTTTCTCACTTGCTGCCTCTACCCTGTGATGAATGACTTTGAATATTGCATTTCTTTTTGTAATGTTTTGTGCAGTGTAAATTTCCTCCTTACTTTCTTATTATTTCTGTTACTTTTAACCTTTTTAAAAGCCTTCTGTGGACAAGTGTTGTAAACTAGCACATTTGCTAATACACTGACAATACTTCTGGG
Organism: Gouania willdenowi; assembly: GCF_900634775.1. Lineage (NCBI taxonomy): Eukaryota > Metazoa > Chordata > Actinopteri > Blenniiformes > Gobiesocidae > Gouania > Gouania willdenowi. The sequence goes on from NC_041056.1 coordinate 32,485,894, forward strand.
TAGCTAATGTAATTGTGTTGTCCATACCAAATAAATCTTGCCATTGTAATCAAAATGTTACTGTAATTGAGTTCAGATAACTGACATTGTAATTGTAATTACCATGAAAATTCTATAAAATTGTCAATTATAACTAGATTAAACACAAAACAGAACTACGGCTTACACATATGGAGTTAATTATTATTAAAATATGCGTCATATCAAGTTTTCCCGCTACTTGTTAGTGAATCTATACACTCATACAGGCGGTAAGGGTTTGAAGGGTTAGTGGGTTAGAGTTAGGATATAATTCTTATTATTTTTTAATAAGAACGATACAATTTTACAAAGTAACAATACTGTAAATGTCCCTAGTTGGACTTTTCCATGAGATATTATAATCGATGCACTACAATGTAAAGATGCTAAAACGACACAGTACACACATACAAAAACACTATATAAATAAATGTTAGTGAAATTGTAACTGAACTTTAGTAATTGACAACGTAATTGTAATTGACTTTCAGGGGAAAAAAAGATAATTCTAATTTATTTGTAAAAAAAATGCCAGTTACCATAATCATAACTGCATTTTAATAGAATATGGATAATTGAAAACGTAATTGTAAATTAAAAATGTAATTGTCCCCAACCCTGGCATGTGTTGATTGTCTGCTTTTGGGCTTTACTACAAGCTTTCCCCCAGTCTGTCATCATGTAGATCCTCGCTCCACACCTCCAACCTCTTTTCAGATGACTTCAGACACTCAGCGACTAAATGATTGAATATCTTGGAGATTGTACCCCTCCTTAAACATTACCCATCATTGTATTTTCAAATGTCGATTCACTCGGGGTAGATAGTGACTGACCCTGTTGTGTCCTAGTGAAGTTTCGCAGTTGTAAAAATGTGAAAAATGTAAAATTAGCTATATCATGTTTATTAGATATGTCTTCAAATGATCTCAGGTGTTTTGTAACTGGGTGGTACAGATCTATTTTTTTATTTCTTTTTTCAGGATCATGTTTTGAATCCTGCATCCGATTTTCTTGGGGGGAAGGAGGTATTCCTTCCCCATATTGGACTGAAGACAGAAAGAGAGTATACCTCCCCAAGGTGTCTTTTAAATTGATGCCTTTTGGTAATCATAATTGGTGGTCTAATATTCAGGGAAGGATAAATTGTGATTATATTCCATAATTAATATGCTTTGGTAACAAGTACAGTAAATACCCAGCCTCAATCATAGTTCCGTCTTTGTGATATTATTCAAATGCAGCAAACACTAATTGTGTTTTTCAAAATAAAAATTTGGCTAAATTATTTCAGTGTTTTCCTCAGTACACAATTCCTTTAATACAGATTACTGTTACTATTTTGGCCACAATAATCATGATGTTAAAATTTCTTGTTTCATCTCAATCAGGCCCAGGAGAAACCGGCAGGGAGATGCCAACTTTGAGAAGCAGCTGATCTTGAATGCCAACAAAAAGATTTGAAGGTATATTAAATATTGTTGCGACCTGTTTATTGGGTTATAGAAGTGCAATGTATTGCCAATGGAGATGAGTATATTGGTGTCCAGAGGTGAGCTGCAGAAAAATAACAGATCATAGCTTGTTTTTACAAGAAGCAAGAAACAGCAGGGATCCACCAGGGAAAGACCACTATGACCAGTGACAGAGAATCTTCATTCAGATAAGGGGTTTTCAGGCTGGACAGAAAGTAACATTGCCTTTGGGACTTCACAATTTTGGACTTTTTTTCCCAATAATTATCATTATTTTAGTTATTTATGTGCACTGTAACCAGTGACAAAGCTTCATTCAGTTAAAGTATTTGGTACTACTTTCTGTCCAGTGAGTGAACTGTCAATGACCTTGGACGCTGACTAATTCTTTTTATGTTATTGGTTTGTTTTTGTTTTTTTGTAGTTTACTTATTCATTAGGGCTGAACATTGCACTTGTAAGACCCAAGTTCCAGAACTTTTATTTTTCTTTGGGCAAACAAGTCAGGAAAAAAAATCGTTGAACTAAAAACTGAAAAGTGACTTCATGAAAAGATAAATAATGTTTAAATGTTTTGTACTTTGAATGTTGCACTTTGAGGAACATCTTTGGTTTCCTACCTTACCCTCGTTCCTACCTCAGATTGTGTTTGTGTTAGTACAAGAATTATGTCGACACATCTACTGGACTTTGTCGCTAACAGTATACTGCAGTTCAGAATGGTTTTTGTTTTAATAATTCCTCATTAAAAAGACCCTTCAAGCAGCAAGTTTTTGAGAATATACTGTAGGGGCACTGTAGCTGGCTCCTCGTGTGGACTGAATGGGTGGCAACAGTTGGGAAATGCCAGTATTCGTGTAGTAATAGCTTGCAGCAACATATTGAAAAAAAAAAAAAAAAAAGAACTATGAACTAGTTAATTTTTGGAACTGTGAATTAAGTTCAAAGTTTTGAATTATGAACTGAACGAGTTTATTCTAATATTTGTGAAATTAAATTTGAAGTAGTTCATGTACAAATTGAATATTCCCAAAACTGTCTGTAGCCCCTGCAGTTTCACAATGTAATTTTGATTCTTTATCTCACTAAACATCACATATGGATGTAAGTGATTCCCCACCCCGAACATTTCAAGATATTGCCAAGGACTATCCAAGAAAATAATTAATGAATAATTAAAAGTGCAAGTCTATGCACAACATCCAATGAACATTGAACCCCTCAGGTTTGATGACTCGATTTTGTGCACTCTCTCCATCGTTAGCTTATCGCGTAGCGTTGCCAGCCACAGGGCCTTAGGTAGTCAGCTCTCCAGGAAAATACACACGCCCTTGCCCTCCGCTCCCTTGTGTAAATTAACCTGTCTCAAATTAGAGCTTCTTGATCTGGTCTCCAGCTCCCTTAGCCTCTCTTCCATGTCTAGTTTTGCTTTCAAGAGATCTTACTTTTGTTTGGAGCATGGTTACATCATCTTCAGTGTTAGAGATCCTAGTTTCTGTCTGTGTCCCTCACTCCGCACAATCGGAGATATCCTTCCTCATGCATTGAAATGCGGTCATCAAGCCATCAAATCAGGCAGAAAACTTTACGTTGTTAATTGGCATCAGTAGGGTGTCCATCTTGGTTCTAGGTTCATCCACCGTATCGTGGCATCTGAACATGTCCTATTTGCCTGTTGCACTAGCGTTAGCTGCTTCAGCAGTGACCATAGCTTTAGCACTTGGGCTAGCCTTGGAGCTACCACTCGGCGACGTAAAGCTTGAAAGTTTTGCTTGAAGTTGTTTGCTTCAGGGTTGTTTGTTTTTCTTTGCAATAGAGGCATAGCAGTAGTTGCTTACATAAAGTAAACCTCGTCGCAGTCCCGAGAATGAGATTTTTTTTCAGGATTTAGGCATAGGAGTAGGAGAAGGAGCTAAAGCACGTCTACTTAGTACGCCTCCATAACAGGAAGTCAACAGAATAATTCTTAAGACCATGCCTGCTGACATAATGAATAATCTACCTACCTGGTTGAGATGCGGCTGAAGACGGCATTGAAATTGTTGCAGCTTAGGGAGAAGAGGACAGCTGAGGCAGAGGCCCGCAGTTCAGAGGCATGCTGGTGGCCCTCGCGGTACGTGTGGATGAATTGGCAGATCTCTGGAAGGAGCTGTTTAACCAACATAGTCTCATCCAGACGTAAGCAATCCTTGGATTGCTGGAAGAAAAGACAGAAATGCAGCTCATGAGTGAGTGGGAATTACAGTGCTCATTAATTAGATGAATTCTACCAGGGAGTTACAGCATCCCTGGGGTCAATTGTCCACCACATACTGAAAACTATATATGTCAGAATGCAGATGCACAGGAAGGCTTCAAACAGGCCTCCTGTTACAATGAAGTGTGTAGTACAAATAGTAGGAAGCTAAAAATGGTAGTAAAATAACGCACAAAAATGGACACATAGCCCCTTCACTAAATTGGCCATATCTCAAAAAGTAGTCATCAGATCAAACAAAACATTTACAGTATGCCTATTGTATAATCACAGACCAAAGTATGTGGGCCACATTTCTTAAAATGACATGGAATGGCCCTGGTTTGCACATAATTGCCATTTCAAAAATCTGTCAGTGACAATCAACCCTGTTAGGCATTAAAAGGAAAGGCGTAAAAACATAATCTAGCATAGATCACATTTACCTAGTGACACTGACTAGTCATTGTTATCGCCAGCAGTTGAGCATAGGGGGCCCCTACTGTGTGATTTTGATCCCCACACTATGATGTCATCCCCTACACTGCGTTTCAACCTGTGTAGGGGGCTTTTCTTTTTTATTCGGAACAATCGTAATAATTGTTGCAGACTTACAGCCAAAATGACACTTTCAAGTAAAATGGCTGCAAACATGTCTCACACATTAAAGTGTTAATTTATCTCCTGCTGTTCTAGAATGACTTTTAAAGAATATAACCTAACTAAATCTCTACCAGCATATATGATCTTTGATGGAGCAATTCACTAAAGGTACAATTCAAAACAATAGCAGTGGCCTTTATTGTTGTTTTTTACGCCCCCTGGTGGCATTTCCACATACAAATTTTCAAATCAGACTGAACAGTATACTGTAGCAAAAGTCACGGATATTCCTTCATTGAGAAGATTATTAAAGGAGAAGTACCATTTGATTTATATAATTAATAGCAATTTTCTATTCATTACATGTCATTAAAAAAAAAAAAAATACTATATCGTGATGAATATTGTTATTGGGACATGAATCTAACCATATCATGGTATAAAATTTCCTCCATATCACACAGCACTACATCAGCTGCACCATCTATTTACTACAGGTGATCTGCTCGCATGCCCCCGGATTCACCTAGGAACTCCTGCAGCCAATTAGCTGCCCCAATGTTGCCTGTGTGCATCCTCCGCTTCATAACCCGTAAACACTGTCTAATATAAAGGCCCAAACATACTCCAGTGGAACGTATCCGGGGGGACTCCACGCTGACTGTCCACACTCCTCAGAGCTTTCATACTCAAGCGCACCGGCACATAGTAGTTGTAGGGGTCTCATTTATAAACGCTGCGTACATACAAAAGAAAGCATACGGCACTTTTAAGCAACATTTGGGATTTATTAATGAAAAATTACGACTCCAAAAAGTGAAGGATTGAATTAAAGATAGCCTGTGAAATTGATACATTTGTGTGAAATAATCGCATATTATTATATACTGATGCTCCTGGGAGTGAGCCAACATGCCAATACAGATTTATATGAATAATAATTGTAATTACAAGGGCCGCACCAAACTGCTGATCAATTGGCTGCAACACATATAGCTGTTATAAAAAGCTTCGCACTCAAAGACGCATAATGGCTCATCGGGAACTGCTGGAGGACGTGCCGCACGGGACAAATTGAAGGGAGTGGATCTTTAGAGACCAGTGAGACCTATTTGCAGGACCGTGCCTGTGAGGATGCAGCTGAGGGAGGGCGGACAAAGTGCTGTGGAGCCCCTGGCCTCACTCCCCTCATTCACGCCACAAAATATGATTTTACTTGAAATTAAACTATTGTTAATTGGTTGGTTGTGATTTATAAATGTAAACAGGCATAGGATGTGTGCCCTCTTTTATAAATATGAAAGTGTTTTGCATATGCATTTTATGTTTCAGTGTACACCAGCTCTACGCACAATTTTCTAAATGAGGTCCCAAAAATGCCCTACATTTCCCACAATCCTTAGCACTGATCTGTAGTCGGAAAGTTTGTAACTTGTCTGCCAGTCTCTCCTCAAAGCTCATCTTCATCTCTCCTGCTCTATTTCGCCAGGCGGTGAGCAGGTCAGTGTTGCATTTAATGCGGGACGGGTTGATGTGAAAAATACATGCTGAGCTTTGTGTTTTGTGTGACACAGCGGACTCCTCAGGGTCGTAAAATCTGAGTTCCGCACCTAACTAGCAGAGTATGTTTAAATCTTAATCATAATCTAAACAAAAACAATTACCTCATTGGCCGACAACTAGGTGGGCCGAGCACAGGAATTTTAAAGCCGAAGCGCGCTTTCAAGTCAGTCTTTTGAATAAAATTTTATGTCTTGTGTATACAGTATACAATGTCTGATTATTTATTTGTCGATGACCTATAGAAAGCATGAGTAACTCCATTCATCATGACCCTTCACCAACTCAAAAATAACCTTTGGCTTTAAAGTAAGGCTGTAATAAAAATGTAAAACATTTTTAGCTTTACTTCACAACATTCGGCCCTTAAAATGCAGGAAATAGTGTTTTAGAGGGTTATAAATTTAAAAAAAAATTCTGAATAGTGATGCCCTCAAACATCCCTACATCACTTGTGCTCCTGCGCTGCACTAAATTCCTGGTGAGAATCCTGCTGCCATTCGTAGGCTCTATCATTCCCTGTCAGCTTCAGTGATGAAATGTGGCAGCGTTGTCCAAAGTACGGATTCTCTACAAAGTATCGATAATAAACCGCTATATATGGACATAATCCTCATTTGCAAAAGTATCAATACTTACCTCCCCTTACCCTTCACAGACAAACAGCAGAAGCAGGCAGATACACTGTGTGTGCCTGCCTGTGTACTTCCCTTACCAATTATTTAGTTATTAGTAATGGACCAAAAATTTAACCACCAAAAAAACACTTTTCTCACTGAAACAATCTGACCAAAATAGAGGGCCCCAAGGACTCGTCTGGATACAGGCCAATATACCTGAGCACTAAATCGTCTGCTAAGCAGAGATTGAGATGAAGTGTGATTTATGTTTGTGACACATCGACACTGAAGCTACATCTAGCCCTCCGTCAACAAGGACCCCTACGCAGCAGTATGATGCGTGGACGTGGCTGCGCATCAGAAGCATGAAATGGGCTTTAGAGTCTATCGGCACACATTTCACTGCAATTTATTGAACTGTACTTGCTCCGCGTTATAAAGAGCATTACTTGGAGGGGATTAAAACAGCACACACTCAGAATGCCAAATTAGCTTAATGAACAGAGCTGTTGTTACCAGCAGAAACGAGCCATGGCTCAGTAGTTGGGTGCAGGAAGTGCAAAAATATGGCTCGCAGCTGCAATGAAAGCTGTGTGAACGCATATCTGTTCATTGACAGGATGATACGCTACTACCTCCAAAGAGCAACACCTGACTCTAATGAATAGGTCTCCTGACAGTTCCTTTAGTCACAAGGAAATAAAAGGGACAATTTGGTGGGGATGTAGTTAGTGACATTACATCCCCTGTAAGCAAAAGAGTAATAGTGCTCTGAACAAGTATGTTTACTGTACAAGCTGCATTGAAGGACTTTCTGTGAAGGAATTCTGTCAGGAATTCTGGTTAACTATCTATCTAACTTTGGCTTAGTGCAAAATAGCTTAGGACTCAGATCCCTCTCATAGCAGCTCGGCTTGAAGCAGTCCTCGTCATTCAGCCTGTACGATGGTACGTTACATCCAGGCAAAATGACGCTGAGCATAGACCTCTGAGGGTCAGATTCTTCATGCTCTTGTGTGCTCCACAGGCACATCTGACAAACTTCACCTGGCTAACTCCAAACTATACACCATCTTTTGATAGAGCTTGTAATTAAAATTCACAACAGGTATTGTGGTAAGGATGACCGGCAGCGGAGGGGACAGACAGACTCGAGAGTAGAAATACGTTTCAAGCTTTTTCTATTTATTTTTCTTCCTTGTCAGGTGCAATATATTTACAGTGAAACCCCCAAAACAGAAAACCAAAAACTTGAGCAAAACAAAAAGAAAAGGGCATTGAGATGCCAGGCTATATTTTTGCAAATCCTGAACATGGACTTTACCCTCTGTTTGTTGCCATCAGTTTTAACAGGTCTGCTCACTCAGGGTCCTCTCTAGCAACTGAGGCTGTGCTCCCTTTATAGGCAGCCTCTAACTGTAACTCCTCCCACAGACAAACCAAACCCCATCTAAAATCAATTAACTTAATAACAAACCAAATAATCATACAAGCAACACACAAAACAACAAACCTTAATTACTCAATCATACATAATAACTTCATGTAAATTAATTCACCTTAAATGTTTTTAAAATCCAAAACAAACAAAAATTACACAAACACCCCTGTACAAATGGTTTGACCCAACACCAGCCCACCAAACACCCCTATTTACATGAGTTGGGTTAGTCCCTCTGGTTTCCTGAAAATGGAAGTGCTCCTGTGACCATGGTGGTGAGTTAGCTGCTAAACAACAACCCCATATGCTGCTAGGCCTTTCCCTGCATAGATGCTGAGGTCAGTAACTAACTGTGGTTATAGTGTGAGTGTCACGGCTCACTCCGTGACATTTCCCCCCCCTTCTCGAGATGCCCCCTGTGGCACTCTGGAGAGAAAGTCTGCAGTGCAATTCAATTTCCCAGAATGGTACAACACCTGAAAGTCAAAAGGCTGTATAGCCAAGAACCACCTGGTTATACGTGCATTTGTGTCTCTCATACGCCCCAACCATGACAGTGCCTTGTGGTCCGTTTCCAATACAAACTTACGACCCATCAGGTAATACCTGAAAGAGTCCAAGGACCACTTGATTGCCAGGCACTCCTTCTCAATGGTGGAGTAGTTACACTCCCTTGGTAGGAGTTTGCGACTAATATAAGCCACAGGGCGTAGCTGTCCATGGCTCACCTGCAGCAGCACAGCGCCCAAGCCTCGCTCTGATGCATCCGTCTGAAGTGTAAATGTCTCATCAAAGTTGGGACTGATCAGCACCGGCTCCTGGCATAAAGAGTTTTTTAGTGCCCAAAAGGCTGTTTCACAGTCCTCAGTCCAAATAACCTTGTTGGGCTGCTTCTTCCGTGTCAGTTCAGTCAGTACCAGTGCTACTTCTGAAAAGTTTGGGATGAAGCGTCTATACCAACCCACCAACCCCCGACCCAATATGTAGCCGAGGTAAGAAGTCTCTTCCTTTGCCAAGGTGCACTTATTGGGGTGAATGGTCAGGCCTGCCTCTTTTATCAAAGACAGGATATGACCCAGGTGACGTAAATGTTCCTCCCAGCTGGTACTGTACACAACAATATCATCCAAGTAGGCAGCTGCAAAGCCCTCCGTCCCCCTGAGGACTCTGTCCATTAACCGCTGGAAGGTAGCGGGTGCCCCATGCAATCCAAAAGGAAGTACAGTGAATTGGAAATGCCCAAATGGTGTCCTAAAAGCAGTCAGCTCTTTACTGTCCTCCGCCAATGGCACCTGCCAGTACCCTTTGCATAAGTCCAGCGTGCTCAGGTACTTTGCTTTGCCGAGGCGCTCAACCAGATCATCCACCCTCGGCATGGGGTAGGGGTCAAACTTTGCCTGGGTGTTGACCTTCCTGAAGTCCAGGCAAAAGCGCAGGCCTCCATCCTTTTTTGGGACCAGAATGATGGGACTGCTCCACTCACTACTCGAGGGCTCAATTACCCCCAACTCCTGCATCATGTCGAGTTCCCCCTTCAATATTGGAAGAAGACGTTCAGGAACTCTGTAGCATGGCTGTCGAACTGGCCCCCGGTCCGTCAGCACAACGCGGTGCTCCACCAGCGTTGTCCTTCCTGGCCGCTCCATGAAGAGATCATCAGGCAGGATGTTGTGAAGCTCACTCCGCTGAGCATCTGGCAGGTGACTCAGGTCTAGCTCCGTCCTCCCTTCCTGGCCCGGCAGGTACTGCTCACTGCAATCATCCTCTTCCTGGACCGCCCGGATCAGCATTGCTACTGATGTGGCTGCAGGCTCCGGTCTCTCATTCCACACCTTCAGCATGTTGACATGGAACACCTGGTGATGCTTCCGATGATCAGGCATATCAATTTCATAAGTCACTGGCCCCATTTTCCTTGATACGACGTACGGACCCTGCCATTTTGCAAGTAATTTGTTGTCAGAGCTGGGCAGCAACAGCAGCACTCCATCACCTGGCTGGAATGTGCGGGAACGGGCTGCACGGTCGTACCAAGACTGCTGCTTCTTCTGGGCCTCCCGCAGGTTCTGTTGTGCCAGTCCTGCTGCTGTTGAGAGCTTCTCCCTCATCTTCATCACAAAGGAGATGACATCCATCTTGTTCGGCATCTCTCCCTCCCAAGATTCTCTGAGGACGTCCAGTGGCCCACGAACATGATGTGCGTACAGGAGCTCAAACGGTGAGAAGCCTGTGGATGCCTGCGGAACTTCTCTGTATGCAAACATCAGGTATGGCAACCACTGGTCCCAGTCTTTAGCATTCTCTGAAACAAACTTCTTGAGCATGCTGATCAGAGTCTGATTGAACCTTTCGACAAGTCCGTCGGTCTGTGGGTGGTATGGGGTCGTTCTGATGCGTTTGATACCTAAGAGGTTGTAAACCTGCCTGAGAGTGCGACTCATGAAGTTTGGGCCTTGATCTGTTAACACCTCCCGGGGAATACCCACTCTTGAAAAGAACTGGAGCATAGCAGTGGCAACATGTTTTGCCGTTATGTCACGTAAGGGGAAAGTCTCTGGGTATCTCGTGGCATAATCACAAATTACCAAAATAAATCTATTCCCCGCCTTACTCCTCTCCAAGGGACCCACTATGTCCACCCCAATTCTCTCAAATGGAGTGTCTAAAACTGGTAGGGGAATCAAAGGGGCTGGAGCAAGAGCTTTCCCACCTGTCTTCTGGCATTGGGGACAAGACTTGCAAAAGTTTTTAACATCCTCATACAGGCCTGGCCAATGGAACCTCTTGCTGATTCTTTGTAAAGTCTTCATGCAAGCTAGATGGCCCGCCCATGGGATTGAGTGTCCAAGTTCTAAAACTTCATGTCTATTCTTTTTAGGAACAATCAGTTGGAGACCTTCTTCACTCTTTCGATATAAAAGATTGTTCTCCACTACATATTTATCCCTGCCCAGCAAAGAATAATTATCTGAACTATCTGGAGTTCTCTTAAAGCAAGGGACAAGTGTGGCATCCTGACGTTGTTCCTCTGCTAAGTCTGTACTGAACACTAACTCTATGTCAGTTATATCTGGGTGTGTCGCATCAGTGTTTGGCTGCATGTTGGCATGCTCTATCATCTCACCAACATCCTTCCTGCGCTTCTCACAATGCGTCTCTCTTGGCTGTCTAGACTCAACCGGGACATCAGCCTCAAAGTAAGGCAATTCTGAGCGGTGTGATTGCTGTTCTGTTTTAGCTTGGGCTCTGGTAACTACCCCACACCAAGCTGTGTTACCCACCAGCTCTGGTAATAAGGGAAAGTCTTGCCCTAACAGCACTGGATAGGGTAACTTTGGCACCACTCCCACTCTTAGAAGAAAGGTCTGGTCACTAACTCTCACATACACATCTGCCGTATCGTACTCTGTCCTATCACCATGCACACAGCAAACTTCAACAGTTTCACCAAAATTACATTCCTTGGGAGAAATTATCTCTGCTTCAACCAATGACTGAGAACATCCTGTGTCTATGAGGGCTGTAACTGGTTTACCATTAAGTTCTATGGTGATGATGGGATCTTTAAATTGGCAGATTTTTAGGGGTGGGGAGGGGCTGGGCACATAGCAGAGATTACTATATTTTGACTTTCGAAGAGGGCAAGCTGGACTCTTGTGACCTTCCCTGCCACACTCAAAACAGACTAAGGGTTTGGGCCTGTTCAGGGAGGGGGGTGGAGCTTTGCTTTTATGACTAAATCTAGCATCAGAGCCATCCCTACCAACACCATCAGACTTACCCCAGGCCTGCTTGTCGATCACCCCAGCGTAGCGATAGGTCCTTGGGCCCCTGTGCGCCGCCACAAAGTTTTCCACCAGCTTGGCTGCCTCTGCTGCTGTCGCTGGACTGTGCTCTTTCACCCAGATCTTTAATTCAGGATAGAGGACACGCAGATACTGTTCCAGCACCATCTTCTCCATCAGGCCTTCTTTAGTGCACTGCTCGAACCTGGTCCATTTGCAGAAGAGGTCTTTGAGGCGAATGTAAAGTTCTTGCGGTGTCTCTGTTGGGCTGGTCTCCATGGCACGGAACTGTAAGCGATAAGTCTCTGAGTTTATTTCATACTTTTTCAGCACAGCTTCTTTGAGCAGGTCATAATCTGTTGCGCTGTCTGGGTCCATAGCCACAAATGCACTGCGTGCTTTGCCTGTCAGCAGCGGAATCAAGTGAATGGCCCACTCTTCCTTCGGCCACTCATACACCCCTGCGAGGCGCTCATAAGTGGTCAAGTAGTGCTCAATATTGTCAGAGTCCTCAAGCTTGGCCATCTTTAGCTCGTAGGCCCGACCCCTGGGGTTAACTGCTGGCGGCTCTGGCGTTGTGGGGCGGGATGGAGGTGGTTGAGGTGTGCTTGCTCTCTCTCTGGTCGCTTCCAAGTCCAATTGTAGCTGAACCACCTGGTGGTTGAGAACCTGGAACTGCTTGGCTTGTCTGGTTGACTCCTTCTCCATCCGCTCATCTCTGGCTCGCTGGACCTCCATGAAAGACTCAAACATTTTTCCAAGGTGACTAAGTGCTTCACCAGCAGTTGGTTGCCCACTGACCTCTGTCACCTCAGCAGCACTCTCTTCAGGTCTTTTCTTCCTGGTCTCCATTTTTTTTTTTTTTTTTTTTTTCTTCTTTCTCTATTATTGCCTGTCCTTCTTCAGTCCACCTCCTTCATCCCACTTCTGACACCAAATGTGGTAAGGATGACCGGCAGCGGAGGGGACAGACAGACTTGAGAGTAGAAATACGTTTCAAGCTTTTTCTATTTATTTTTCTTCCTTGTCAGGTGCAATATATTTACAGTGAAACCCCCAAAACAGAAAACCAAAAACTTGAGCAAAACAAAAAGAAAAGGGCATTGAGATGCCAGGCTATATTTTTGCAAATCCTGAACATGGACTTTACCCTCTGTTTGTTGCCATCAGTTTTAACAGGTCTGCTCACTCAGGGTCCTCTCTAGCAACTGAGGCTGTGCTCCCTTTATAGGCAGCCTCTAACTGTAACTCCTCCCACAGACAAACCCAACCCCATCTAAAATCAATTAACTTAATAACAAACCAAATAATCATACAAGCAACACACAAAACAACAAACCTTAATTACTCAATCATACATAATAACTTCATGTAAATTAATTCACCTTAAATGTTTTTAAAATCCAAAACAAACAAAAATTACACAAACACCCCTGTACAAATGGTTTGACCCAACACCAGCCCACCAAACACCCCTATTTACATGAGTTGGGTTAGTCCCTCTGGTTTCCTGAAAATGGAAGTGCTCCTGTGACCATGGTGGTGAGTTAGCTGCTAAACAACAACCCCATATGCTGGTAGGCCTTTCCCTGCATAGATGCTGAGGTCAGTAACTAACTGTGGTTATAGTGTGAGTGTCACGGCTCACTCCGTGACAGGTATCCTTTAAAAACACCTTGGTACATCATGTTTGTAGACATCTAAGCTTGTAGGTTTCTAGGTACATTGTTGTTTTATTTGTTGTCTTAACCTTTGTATTAGTGCTGTCAAAAGATTAAAAAATTGATAGATTAATCAATTATGCTCTGCTCCTATAGTCAATATAAAATAAATAAGACAGATCCTCAATCAAAGTGCTGTAAATTAGCACATCAAAATTAACATTGTTCAACACAAAATAAAGTGCTGAAACAGAAGAAAAAACAATGTCTTTTTTTTTGGTTTAAAACCTTTTTCACAGCGATCACATTTGGGGTCTAGGTCAGGTTTAAACTTAGTCAGTTTCACTTTTGACCAATACAATCTGTGAACAATTTTAAATTGAATTACCCTATATCTTAAACAAATTTAAGATGAATAAATATTATCCATCACAGACTGCCATACGTCTTCAGGGATTACAGTTGCAAGCTTCTCCTCCTACTTTCCTTTGACACGAGCCAATGGTTCCAAAACATGGGAATTAATAATAGCATAATTTTACCAAAAAGTCCTTTGGAGTTTGCATTCAAGTCCAAGACGTTTTCAAAGAGTGTGTCAGGTGGTCGTGATGGGAAGTGATTAAGTGAAGCAGACACAAAACTGCAAAGCTGAAGATATCTGAAGAAATGAGAATCATGAATTTGTCCTCAGGCCATGTGTGAACCACACTTCAATAGAGTCATCAACAACAGAAGGGACAAACAAATGGTTTTGCATTACAGGAGCGTAAATTGACAGATTATTTAGACCAAAACTTCTTCTGAATTGAGCCCAGATCTTGAAAGAATGTTTAACTGGATTTGTGGAAAATTCACATAAAGGTTGAGGGAGAGGTAACTTTGTACACAGCAAAGAATGCAAAGAGGTAGATCTGCATGACATGTTCTCAAGTATTAACCATTTAAAACTACTGTTGTGTGAAGTATGAGGCCAATATGACATTGTGCGGATATTGGAGATGCGCGCGCTTTTCCCATTCCATACTAATGATGAGACTAACTTGTCTATGTGTGAGAAAAACGATTTTGTTAAAAATAATGGTATAGAGGGAAATAGATATAAAACTTTGGGTAAAATATTCATTTTAACAATATTTATTTTGCCCCCTAATGATAATGGTAATGTATTCCAACATTCAAAATCCTGCTTTATAAAATCTAGTAGTGGGATAAAATTTGTCTTATACATGTATTTGTAATTTTTTTTTATCCATACACCTAGGTATTTGAATTTATCTTTAGTCAGTTTAAATGGGAGTGACCGCCACGTATTCTGTTGTGCTTCAAAATTTATGGGCATAAGCTCACTATTCTGCATGTTTACTTAATAGCCCGATATTTTCCCAAAATCATCCAATCCAGGCTTTGAAGTGACTCAAATACAGAAGTGCGTCATCTGCATAAAGCGATACCTTATGCTCAAAATTTGGGGAGACAGGGGGCAGCCTCGTCTAGTTCCGCGGTCTAGTTTAATAAAATGTGACAGATTACTATTTGAACGAACAGCAGTAACAGGCAAAGAGTATTAAGTATGAATCAAAGATATAAACTTCACACCAAATCCAAATCTCTTCAGAGTATAGAAAAGGTAATCAGCATCCAGCGAGAGAACCACTTCTGGTATATCGGGTGAAGTGGGATAATGAAGAATGTTTAAAAGCCTACGAACATTATGAAATGAATACCGTTTTCTAATAAACCTCGTTTGATCATCAGATACCACTGAAGGTACAACGGTTTCTAGGCGACGTGCTTATATTTTGGCAAAGATTTTGGGCCGATATGAGCTACATTCTAATTTACTTTTACCTTTTTTATGGATCAGACATATAACAGCCTGTCTCAAACTGCTACATGTTTAGCATTGAGGTGAAGGAGCTCCACTTGAAGGCTGGAGTTAAAACAAACTCTTTCTTGCACAATTTTCACACAACTGGGCTTCTGTTTTCCATCTGCATGTACACCAAAGAGTTCAAACAGTTATTAAAATTTGGGAATGTCTTGGACAGGTGTTTTTATGAAATCTGGTACACATGCTTGGTGATGGTCTCTTTTGAAAGATAACATTTTGAAGTTTCTCAAGGAGAATTGTAAACACTGTAGGTATCAGTAAAACTGAGTTATTGTATTATGAAGATGAGTACAGATCTTTTTCTGAACAGCTGACACTGGTTGGACAATATAGCCTGTAGTTTAGTAATACTTGGTCAGATTGGCTAAAATGAGGTTTCGATCAAACCGGTAGAGCTGTGAGGCCATTTCATCTAAAAATTAGGATTCTCAATGACATCTGACTCTGTCTCTCTGATCAATCTCAGGTTTGAACAACTTAATTTTTGGAAACACAGGCCAACTACAATTTTACAGAGTATGTGCACAGTATTAGCTAATAGCACATGGAGGCTGAGATCATGATCTGAAAGAACTATTGGGATTGATTAAAGCTCCTTAGTATTCAGCAGTGAGCACTAGACTTTTCACTGGTTTGCAATTGTTCTTTTGCACTGAAAATTATTAATTTTTTTAAGTTATAAAACTTCTTGAGTGAAAAATTGCAAAAACTGAAAAATACAACTGAAAATGTATAAGGTAATTATTGATAAAATGTGTATATTCCATACAATTGATTTCATAAAATGGGTATAAAAAAGTACAAGTATCAAAGTGAAAGCACCGGTATCAAAAATAAAAAGTACCCAGCCCTAGTGTGGCATCAATCGTTCTGTACAACATGCATCATTGAAACAGTTTGAGGTTAATTTTGCTACTTTTGTGCAAGAGCTATACCAGATGCAGTATACGGTATAAAAGCTATTTAGATGTTTTCTAAATTTTAGATAGAGTTATGACAACTCTCATTCTAAACAGCCACAGTTTTGTAGCAGCAACTGTGAAGGAATCAAAACGTTGTACAATGTTACTAATAATGTCTAATCGTCCTCAAAAGGAAAAGTTCTGGGGTGGTGTGTAGCTCAGTGGGTTGAGCGCCCGCCCCATGTACAGAGGCTATAGTTCCTCACCTGCAGCGGGTCCAGGTTCGATTCCCGGCCTGGGACCCTTTCCTGCGTGTCATTCCCTGCTCTCTCTAACCCCCTTCCTGTCAAGCAACTGTCATATAAAGGCCACTAGAGCCCAAAAATTCCTTTAAAAAAAAAAAAAAAGAAAAAAAAAAAGGAAAAGTTCTGCCAACACTAAAAAACAAAAAAGTTACAGTCTTGCTGCAACTACTAATAACAAAAACCTGTACAGGAAGCTGAGACTTACTCGTAGAGCAAACTGGCCTCTCAATATCTGATGGGAACTGCTCTGCAAATGCAATTGGTGTGGGGAGGTCTGCTTCAGTGAGAAACCTCCCAGAGACCTGGAGAGGGTGACTGATGAAGGATAAGTGCATTAACAGAGCTCTTACATCCTGCATGAGCAGGAACGGCAGAGGGCTGAAAAGAAACGGAATCATTTTTTGGTTTAAAGAGTAACTAAATCCCAAAACCAAAACTTCTTTCTGCTGATTACATACATAATTGCATATGAAGTAGTGTTGCTGATCGATCCTAGCCCAACTTTGGACATTTTAGTCAAAGTATTTCAATTTAGAAAATTTTGTTCTAAAAATGTAACACTGACTGCCCTCTATGGGTTGAAACCAGGCTATTACAATTGAATTTTGCTTTTGGCAGAGAATGGTAGTTTGTGGGGTTTCAAGCATCCGAACAAGCACTGTGTGGCCCGCTCCTCCTATAAAACTGGTAGGAGGGGCTTGTACTACCTCCTATCTCAGCTGTCAATCAACATTGATGAACAGCTCCAATGCCAACAGCGTTCAGCTTCTATAAAGAGCAGATTGTGTGCGTATCCTCATGTGGCTCTGGGTGCATGCTATATTATCTGAAGTGCTGTGTTTGCTTGTGCGAGCGTCACAAAAAGTGGAAACATGTTTCCTCCAAACACAAATAAATTTGAATACATAAACACTACACACATTAAAAAAAAGGCTACAATAGCTGCTGACTCAAAGAGCTCATGGGCTGATATTTTCTGGAATACATTTGTGCATGTGGGTCACTATTAGTGTTATTGTATGCAATTAATTTACCTCTTGAAATGAAATTTTCTTTAAAAAAAAAAAAAAAAAAAAAAAAAAAAAAAACACATGAAAAGCAAAAATAACTCCAATGGTGTTTTTACTGCTGCTGAATCTTGTTTATTTTATTTTATATCTGATAATGAGTTAAATAAAGTTATGGTTGATTTATATCTCTCTGATTTTCTATAAATAAACCAGATCAGACTTGACAATTTAATCATTAATCCACTGAACTTTACTTAAATGAGCAGCATAAATCCCACAAGAAAGTAAATATTTTGCTGTGCACAATCAAAGCTGCTTTAAAAACACATAACCTACAATACGAGCTCTCATAACACTTGTGGAATTTGGGTTTTTAAAGGGGGGGTATTATGTAAAAATCACTTTTTCAAGCTTTATATTATGTTATGTCATTCCCTCCTGAAAAACATACCTCCAGTGCTAGTGATTCACATATTTTTGAGTAATCTTTGAATCTCCTGCCAGCAACCATTTTCCTTTTGTTTTGCTCGAGGGGACGAGGCTCCACCTGGGGATGAGGCCCCTCCTATGTTCTCTTCCTCAGTTTAGCCCACAGCACCCGTCTCTGCAGATTTAGCTTTTGATTTACTTATCTTAAATACTTTTGTAAGAAACCCCTGGCTTATGTTGCCTGTACTCAATTATGTACGCATTAAAAAAATTTTTAAAAACTTGCTTCCCTCTGCAAACAAGCGCGCAAACACACAAACACACACAAGACATTGACCCCGCTTTCAGAGCCAGTAGAAGCCAGTGGGGAAGAAGTACGGTGCTCAGCCATTTCACTCTAACAGAGACATTTTCCTCATTCGCTCATAGGTTTTCACCTTTGTGTACAAATGTGAGTGAAAAAAAGCTGTCATATAAAGCAAACAATTCTTCGGTGTAAATAAGACGGGTAAAACAATCCAATGGGAGCATCTACAAAAAGTTTAATCACGACAATGACGTCACTGATAGGATCGGCAAATTAAGACATTACAGCCGATCACATTAATTGCATAAAATGTAAAATATCGGCCAATACGATATAGCCGATCAGATCTTTGTAAAGTCTAGCTAAGACAGGTGGGAAAACAAACAGGAGAAAGAGACTGACCCCAGCCAAACACTTCTCCAGTGTGTCCAAGATGATGAGTTGGGAGAGGTAGAGGTTCTTCTCTGAAGCTTCTCCAAATATCCGCTATGAGACAAAGTAAAGGTATTACCCTCAATGCAGGGACTGAAAGGAACTTTATTCTCACTTTGAATATTAAAATTAAATCCACAATGTCATGATTTCAAAAGAAAAAGGAAATGAACAAAGAGTAGATGGGAAACAAAACACACAGAAATGGAGACAAACATGTAAAAGCAAAGTAAAAATGACAACTGAAAAAGATAAAAGGAAGAGGAAAATACAGATGACATACCAACTGAGATGTCACTCACCATGTTATTGACATTTTTGAGGATTGTGGTGAGGCCGCTGATGACAAGGGAGAACTTGTACTTTGAGATGTTGATCAGACACTCCTTGTTGTGTTCTGTGCTAATTTTGGTGTGGGTATTCTGGTGTCCAACTTTAATGGGAAGCTGCAGGAAAATAAAAATTAAAAATCAAGTCAACACCCTGTTTAGCTCCTTGGCACAGGACATCACATATTGACCAGGGCTACCAACCATTTTTTGGCTTGCAAGCTACTTTTACCACAAAAGCCTCCTCAAGAGCCCCCTACCCCTGAATTGGCTGGGGTGTGTGTGTGTGTGTGTGTAGCTGGATCCACCACAGTGTTACACTTTTTATCCTTCATTTGCTTTTTTTTCACCATATGTTTATATTGAAGAATAACACAGGTGTCTGATAAAAAGAAACCTTTAAGTTATTATGAAAAAAATGGGTGTGGTCCTCGCGGTGTGCTGGCCCGGGGCGGTCTTCCGGGGGGCTTCGCCCAGGGGCTCGCCCTCGGGAGTTCCCGGTCCCGGGGGGTGCTCTCGGGAGTTCCCGGTCCCGGGGGGTGCTCTCGGGGTTCGGCGGGCTTGGCCGACTGGCTGCCTGGGTCCTGGCACGTGTCTTCCGGGGCGGTTGGTGCAGGCCGCACCCTTGCATGCCGGTGGATGCGGCGTGACCCCTGCTTGGGTGGTGCCCTGCGGCTCTACCGCCTCCAGTCTGCACGCACCGCATGCCGGTGTGGTGGTCTGGCTGGACCCTTGGGGGGGGCCTGACTTTAGCAATAACTAAGGCGCATTGCGCTGACGGCGTCAAAAAAAGATGACCTGGGGTGCTCTTGGGGCTCAGTCAGTGCCTCTCGGCTTGGGATGTCTGAAGGGCTGCTCGGGCCCCCGCTCTTTCTGCTAGCCTGGCTGCATCTTCGGGTACGGGGCAGCGCTTGGGTTTGCAGATACATTGGTCGAGGCACTGGCATGACTTAAACTGTGGGATAAAACTCGTAGTGGGCTTAACTTTAGACATGTTGATCCCAAATACCCGTTTTAGGTATTACCACTCACGCTTTGCCACTGTCCACAGCCACCACCATTATACCTAAGCTTCACGCTAATCACCAGACTGGCTTGATTACACAACACAATAATTATAATATACACAACTACAACTTCATATCTCTTCCCCACCCTTCCATTTTATACCTTGAATCTCTCCTCCCTTCTCCCTTCTCCCTCACCCAGGTGTAACACTGCCCTCTCTTTTTATATTCTCCCTTTAATAAAGTGCTTCTTACCCTTCCTTAGGCAGGGGAAGTGATGGTCACAATTACGCAATAAAATAAATTCATTTATTTATTTAATTGAAATAATAAAACCACTGTCTTAAAAAAAAAAAAAAAAAAAAGGAGTAGGAGGAGAATGAGACGGCGTCCACCAAGCGGCGATTTACCATGTCCACCAAGAGTCCCTGCACGCACAGAAAATCTACTCCATTTTGGGAGCTGATTTTCTGTGGGCGCAGTAACCTGCGCTTCCTCCTCCAGCTGCTCCGGCAGGACAGCATGCACCCCGTAATGCCGTGACGCGAGCAGGATACGGTCTGCCTCCTCCACCAGCCCACGATAGTCCTTAGTGCACACGAGTGGAGAGCTGGCCAGAGCCGTGCGCACTGGAGCAGGTAGTTGACGCAGAAACAGCTGAATGAACAGGAACTCAGCGTCCCCGATCGTCGCAGCGCCAACATGTTCTCCATCAGCTAGGTAGATTTGCTGTCTCCCAAACCGTTGAGAGACAGAAGACGCTCCTCTCGCTCGGCGTCGGACAGCTGGAACTGACGGAGGAGTTCGGCTTTGAGGACGGTGTACTTCCCTTGTGCCGGGGTCACGAATCAGCCCCCTCACTCGACGGGTGGTGAAGGAATACTTTGTGTTGTCTGCCGTTACCCCTCAGAGGTGGAACTGAGCCTCGCTGTGTTGGCTCTGGATCATGCTGCCAAAACTCCGGTAATTTGACAGCTGCTGCATACACAGCGCCCGCGCCACCGGACATTGCACTGCTGCTGGCTTTGACAGACATGTTCATATAACGTCGAGGTCACCAATGTGGAGGCTGAGAAGGATGAGACGGACCAGAGGAGTCGAGTTGGTTTTTCTTTATTGCCTCCAACAGCATGTCCTGCTAAAAGGTTTGTCAAACAAATCTCCCTTGCGTCACTGCACTGCCTCTTTTAACACCTCCCCGCTAACCACACGTCACCGAAACACCCACTCCATTCTGGTTGAGATCATATCCCCCAGGTGCACCCCACAGTATCTATTATTCCTCGACAGGATAGGTCAAATTCAGAGACTGTATCAATACACTGTATGCAGAGGTGAAAGTAATGGATTACAAGTATGCATTTATGGGTACAAGTACTTATTTGAGTATAGTTCTAAATCAGTAATTCTACTTGGACTTCAGCAGATTTTAAAAGACGAAAAGTAATGCATAACATTTCTACACCCAACCGAGTACTGAGTAAATTTCATAAATTAAGCTATACTTAGAGCCTGAGAATTTGTTTTTATTTAAATTTAATGTATTGGTGTAATTTAATTTTAAAAAGAATCATACATTTTTTACAAACCTTTCATTATATACAAATGCCTTTGTGGGAAAAAAAATTAGGTTCCAATTGAGCAATATTGTCTCTTTCTTTTTACGTTTATTAGGGATGTAACGATTAATCGTAAGGCAGTTAAAAATCGATTCATAGGTATCACGATTGACATTGATACTTTGAAAATTGAATCGCAGTACTTTTTTTAAACAGCAGAGGGCGCTATATATTTATCCCTTCTCTTGTCCAGCAGTGTACCGGTGGGCAGAATCTGCTACTACTTTCTTTCTGGCCGCATTCTACTCTTACATGTTAATGTTACATGTTAATAAATGATTCCTTGCCCCTTTAGCACCGAAAGAATATCTGTAATATTACGTGAATATCTGTAAAAGTCACAGTTTTCTATTAGCTCTGTCTGCTAGCATAGCATCTCTTCTTCACTGCTAGATTAGCTGCATGCCAACCAACCACTGGGTGACCAGCGCCCTCTGCTGGTCCAAACAAATATCTGCCGTAAATCAGTGCAATGACTGTTTTTTTTTTTTTTTTTTTTAAAGTCCAATTGTTAAGGCACAAAATACATTTTCAGTTGCACTTTTAAAAAGAAAAAGAACTATTATGCAGTTTTGTATTGTTTACTATAGAACCAGAATTTAAATTAATAAGCTTCTTCTTCATTTGTATTATTTCTTTATTTATTTCAAGATTTATTTTTAGTTAAATTGCATTGTTTTGAATAGTTTATCAAGGGATTCTTTTGACAATAAAAAATAAAAGGAAAATAATACAGTATTTTCTAGTTTTTTTCCCAAAAAAATAAAGGAATATTTTTCAATCATTATTCGTCTACAGTCCCATTTTGTAAACTAAATCGTGAGAGAATCGTATCGTGAACCCAGTATCGTGAATCGAATCGTATCGGGAGTTGAGTGAATCGTTACATCCCTAACGTTTATACATGAGATCAGTTCCTCCAGGATTTCGCGGGCATTTTTTGTGATTGCGGGCTGAAATGCCTGATTTCGTTGGCCATTTTTCGAAAAGTTGCGGTAAAAATTCGCGATTTTTTTTTCAGCCCAAAAACATACTTTGCTCACAATTAAGTTAACGAGTACAGTGCCCGTCGGAAGTATGCATTCATATAATGGGCGCTTAAGGAGAGTTGTCAATTACGGGCATAATAACAAGATACTCTGTAGCACTATTAAGGGGTATATTTGCAGGTGCAAAGTAAAATAACGTGTGCAATTTCCATGGTTTAATTCTATGAGACATGCGCATGATGAATGTGTTGGGGTTTTTTTTTTTAACTCATTTTTATATTTTTTTGTTTTAATTATTGTTTGTTGTTGCCATTGTAGTGTTATTCTGGAGTCTTTTTGTGTTTTTTTTTAATGTAGTTTTGTACATTTCTGTTGTCATTTTAGTGTATTTTTGTATAAATATTTAGTTTTGTGTATATTGAGTCATTTTCATATTTTTGGTGTATTTTTTGTAATATATGTTTTTTGGAGTCATTTTGTGTGTTTTTGGAGCCTTTTGTATATTTGTGTGCATTTCTGTTGTTGTTTTGTGTACTTCCTGTACAAATGTTTAGTTTTTTTGTTTTACATCATTTGTGTATTTTATTTGTATAATTATTGTTTTTTGTTGCATTTGTAGTGTGATTCTGGAGTCATTTTGTGTCTTTTTAGTGTAGTTTTTTGCATTTCTGTTGTCTTTTGTGTATTTTTTGTTTAAATATTTAGTTTTGTGTATTTTGAGTCATTTTCATATTTTTGTTGTTTGTAGTGTGTTTTGGGGGCGGAGGGAGGGAACCATTCTAAATTCATACGCACCAGTCCATCCACGTGTACCTGCCTAACTTTCAATAAACAAGTCACGTAGACGGTGATAGATAGTGAAGCCCACCTGATCAGTGTGTGTGTGTGTGTGTGTGTGTGTGTGTGTGTGTGTGTGTGTGAGAGAGAGAGAGACTCTCTACCTGAGACTCTAATCTCCTCCGTTGGTTCTCACACACACACACCGCGAAAAAATGTGCAGCTTTCAACACAGCAGCCATTGCTGTCAATAACTTCCGGGTGAGGTTCGTCCGGTCTAAATAGCAAACGGTCAAACTAACATGAAAATAAACGTTTTGAAATGTCATCACCAAATGAATAACAGTAAAAAAGTATTTTTCCTCTAAAGAGAAAAGAGAAGTCCATGAAGTTAATGCACGCACCGGAAGTGAGCTGTGCTGTGAAATAAATATAGATGTGTGCTAGCGCCCCCTCACACCCTGAGGTCAAAAGTTGAATAGGTTTCATTTCGGGGCTGTCCAAGGGTGAAATAAAATTAAAAGAAACATTTTAAAATGACCAAATTACTCCAAAATAACAGATACACACACTCGGGGTATTTTTTATTTATTTTTTTATCTTGTCTGCACATGCTGTCAAAGATCAACACTACAAGAAGTGTAATCATTATGAGACAGCAATGCATGTTTTGTGATTGCAATAAAATAAATTGATTTATTTGCAGCAGCGCTACATGGCAAAAGAAAAGTTAAGCGGGCACTGACCGGCTCTGTATTTAGGAGTCAGTGATGATTTGCAAAGTTTTTTTAGCAGTTTAGACAGTGGTGTTTGAAGCGGCCAGGATGAGAGTGGGAAGGACATTTCCGCATTAAAAAAAAGTCGTTTCAACCCAATTCTGTCCATTTCCGTGTTCAATAGTAGATTACATTTTCATTGGTTGATTTCCTGATTTCGTTAATGTGGAATTTATAGTACCCTAGTCTAGTGGTTAGCGCACACAACTGACGGGTAACTGAGACTCGCTGTCGCACATACAAGCGTGTGTCCCGTAACCATCTCTGATTGGCCAGCAGCCACGGAAGGCGGTTCTCAGTGATTCTGATTGGTAAACATACTATATATATCACTCAAATGATGGAAACGTAAAAAAAAAAAACCTCCAGCATCTGAGATTACGTTATCGCAGTAGTGAAAACCTCAATATCAGAATGCTATTGTATCGACCTACATGAGTGGATAGTAAGACTAATCCAATTTAAAGCAAATACTTTAGCACCTGAAGAGCAATGAAAGCTGAATGTATTTAGCTTGGTGAAAACCAAATACATCATGCACCAAAACCCATAAAAATATTAAACACTAATGATTGTAAGCAATCTATGTCCTTGTTTTTTATCTTCCTGACAAATAATTCAATTGTTAAATAGCACTTTCTCCTGCTTTTGTCTGTGACATAAAGGCGACTTCAATAGCTTAGAGCATTGTTTCCCAAACTTTTCACAGTCCCGCACCCCTTCAAACATTTAACCTGAAGCTATGTACCCCCTACTCTTGCACACTTAAAAAAAAAAAAAAAAAGATATTAATGTAATGTCACACACAATGTAGCCCTACAGTGAATTTACCTATCCTGTTGAGGAATAATATATAATCAGAATAACTAGAATATTTGCATTTCCTGAAGAAGATGCAAGTGAGGATGCAGGTGCTGGCCCACGTCGCACTGCATTAGCTTATAGATAGATAGATAGATACTTTATTCATCTCCAAGAGAAATTCACAGTTCCAGCAGCTTACAGGTATGGGAACACAGGGGCATGCAGGGAAAGTACAATGTAAAAATTTAAAAATTTAAAACAGTGCAAAAAAAGTACTAAGGTAAAATATAATGGTCTAAAAACGAAATACAGTATAGTGTCTGCCAGTCCAGTTCAAGTGCAGTTGTGCAGATGACAGTGTGCAAGATACAGTTGCGTAATGGTCAGTTTGTACATACTTAGAGTCCAACCTGTAGGCATTAGCATTAGCCTAGCAATAGCACTAACCTAGCAATATCATGAACCTAGCATCAGCATTAACATTTGCACAGCAATAGCATTAACATTAACCTAGCATTAATAATGACCTAGTATTAACTTTAACATAACATTATCATTAGACTAGCAATAGCATTAGCCTAACATTAATATTGACCTAGCATTAGCTTTAACATAGCATTATCATTAGCCTAGCATTCGAATCAACTTAGCATTAACCTCGCAATAGCAATGACATCAACCTAGCATTAACATAGCAACAGAATTAGCCTAACATTAACGTTAACCTAGAATAATATATAGCATTAGCATTAACCTAGCAATAATAACCTAGCATTAGCATTTACCTAGCATTAACAATAACCTAGCATTAGCCTAGCATTAACTGCTCTATTAATCATCTCGTTTCTAATGTTGTCATTGTTTTTCATTTTCATTCACGTACCCCCTATAACAATTTGCGTACCCCTGGGGGTACCCGTACTCCACTTTGAGAACCTGGGGCTTAGAGCGTGTGCGCGCTCCCGCGAAGGGAGTGTGTTTCACGCCACAACACCGGCGGCAGCACTGAGAGGGCTGATGCATTGAGAGGGCACCGCTTGTACTTACGGTTAAATGACCAATTTACGGAGTTACTAAAGGGTGAGTTCACTCTAAGGATGCACCAATTGATCGGGGATTGGGGATGCATATGAAACAAAGGTCTTAAAGTCCATTTTAAGGTCAGTCACAGTCCCCTTCTGCTGTGAGATGACAGATGGGCCCGCCCACCAGCTCATGTCTGCACGTGCGGACCTGTGCAAGCGTCTGCTACACAGCTTAACAACAGTCACCTGCAGCACGGATAGTCTAGCAGTATTTGAAAATGTTATACATGCTGCACTTCATTTTTTTGTAGAATGTTTAACAGCTCCAGGAGCTTTTATCCTTTAAGCTGTTAACTTATTATTAGAGTGATATTTTTATATCAACAAAGCTGCTGAATTTTTTTTTTCTTCTTTTTGCACTTTAAGGAAACCTAATACTCAGGACACTTTATTGGTGCTTTCAAATGTTTTGCTCGTTTGTCCTATAGATTATTTTTTAATCATCTACCTAAAATCTTGTGACTTTTCTTGTTATTTGTAAAACCAAAATACTGCTGTGCACTTTATTCTTGTCAAAGAGCTGAAAACAGGTGTTCAGTGTAACCTGTTGGACAAGTTTTGTTTGTTTTTAAAATGTAAAAAATGAAAGACTAAAGGAAGTGATATAATTTAATGTTTTGGACATTTATTTTTGCGATAACTACCTCATGTGCAGTTAAAACAATACATTTGGAACATTCAAGGTGTATGTTTCAGTTCCAAAAGAATAAAAATTAGGATCCACCAAAATCTGAATCGGCAGGTCAGGTTTTTTAAAATTGGTGATAGGCCAGAAAATTGCAATCGTTGCACCCTTAGTTCACTCATAATATACTTAGAATTTATAATGCTGATTTAAGGAGTATGCTACTTTCATTTTAAGGTAAGTGGAGGAAGTATACAGCCCTCCCGCTGCAGCCTTCTCACTGTAGCGGGAGGAAGGGCTGCAGCCTCTGCTCTACAGACAGTGACAGCCGGCAGAGTTATCGCTTGTTGAAGTCTCATGAAAAGTTCACTTTTTTTTTTTAACTTTGAGTGTCTAGGTTGCCCGACCTGAAGGGAAGTTGCATCATTTACTTCAATTTTGAATGTAATCTAGTCGCCAGAGTCGCTTCAGTCGGGTTCGGTGTGAACGCACCTTTAGAAAAGCATAAAGACTTCTATAGGGCTTATCTGGTAGCGCTGCAATGTTGTGGCACTAAAGGTATAATCAGCTAATTAAAGTGATTAGACTGGAGGTTGACTGGGCCATAGGGATTGAGTTTAGCTGTGATGATAAAAACTTTATTATACTGAACCTTATGAAAGTCCCCAGAATGAAGATGAGTATCTGACCTATCAAAAGGCAGGCCTATGTTGTGTCATTTATCAATGCCACTCCCTCCACTTTTTTTTAATGTGGGTGACATGAAGGCTGATATGTCAGACTGTAAATCTTTGTTCGCCAGTCGTTCTGTTCCAAAAATGGGTTGATAGTTTCCAGTGAAGTGCTCTTGTCTGTGGACAGTTACACTTACATAAAATCCATTACATTTTTTTCCAAATTCCATTTTATTTTTATCCAAACCATTTATCGGCGCGTTTTCACAGCCGCAAACCTTTGGTAGATCTGCTAAATGACGGTTAAGAATTACTAAAAAGCTCACAGCTTAAGGGGAAAATGACAAAGATTGGTGAGACCAATTCATGCGCTGGTGCGACGAACTGAGAAGGTTAGTAGCACCAATGTTACCAGTGGAAAAGTTAGTGTAGAGCCCTGCATGCAATTGGTTCCCATTTGAACTCGATGTAACAGTTTGTCCAAAACTGATCATTTAGATTAGCATAATCATGATGAGAATACTGGCCTGGGACGATATTCAATAAAATAAATTATTTAACTTGATTACTTTTTTAGCCTTGATAAATTGTCATGTGCGTGCCTGTTTGTTTTCCTCGTGTCCCGCTCAAACAAGCTGGGTGACATCAGTCCCAGCACCTGTGCACACTTGTAACATAGCAGAGTGAACTCTCTTGTCAATCATCCAGTTTCTTTGTCTCTGTAAGGGGAGGCAGGTCTGTAAGTTAACGTGAAGCATGGTTCATGGTGGTACAATAAGCTTTCCTGGCATGTTGCGGCCGTGAAGCTGCATGACCATCCGCTTCACAGACACAAAGCCACCCATGTGAAGCCGCAGCTGTGTTGACGTGTATGCCCCTGCTGGCGTAAATCGGGTGCTCACACGGCTTCCAAAGGAAGCTGTAGCATCCTTGTAGCTTCCTCCTGCAGCTGCTGGCCGTTAAGGCACTATGAGCATCCACACACCCTTGCAGTCCTGGGCGTCATCCGAAGGGGACATACGATGTTCCCATATCCGAAGGAGGACGATGATTACTGACAAACCCACTAAAACAAACCTGAATTATTTCTTCAGGTTGAAGAAATAACTGCATGTTTTTGTGTAAATGGGGTTACAAAGGTCCTACCTGTGGGTTCTATTCTCCCATGTGCGTAAGTCCAAAAGGCCGCGCAGCTGTGCGCTATTCTCCCCCTGTACTTAAGTCAGTCGCTGTGTGCCTTCATCCCAGTTACACACTGTGGGTAAAGCAGCCCTGAAATGTGGGTATTCCCATTCATATCTGGCTTTACACGCATTCTCCGGTGTGCGCAAGTCCTTTTCCTCTACACACTTGTAACCCTGGAATAAGTGCACCGCCCCAATAAGGTGAAACATTATATTGCACTAGAAATATGACTTGTGCATCACACAGCAGCTGTGATCACTCAGCGGCTGCTGCGCGATTAATTAAAACTCTGACAGACGCAGCCTTCTGTCCATGTTGGTCACAGTGATTCAACTATTTTCATATTATGTCCAACATAAAGTCACAGTTTGATCCACTACAGAGTGAAACAAGCAGTCATATGCAATGAGGATGGACCACAAACTGCTCCCACACATGTTTTAATGAGGCTCATCTCAGGTAGCTTTAAACTATTCATATTAAAAACTGCGTATTATGGAAGCCAATAGTTCTGTTTCAATGCAAACATCCCTCTGTATTAAAGCAGGACGCTCTGCGGCCTGGTTATTTCCTCATGTCTCCAGGGCATCTAACTCGGTCACGCTTTATAGCGATGATGATGATGATGATCAAGGAAAGAGATTTTAACTGTGACTCAGTCACACTACAATAATCTGATCAATGATCTGATTAAATCAACCTGTTACATTGCTTATCAATGAAGGCGTTTCAAATTAAAAGTGAACTTGATCATTTTCACGGATTTCAATGACATTTTCAAGCGTTGGGAAAACTCCATGTTCTGTGATTTCAAGACAGCCCAAAAAAAATGACATTACCGCCTCCTTTCCTTCAACCCGCCTTCATTCACACGTACACGCTTTTGGTCTACCTCACGCGCGGTGGGCATGTCAGCAGCCTGGCCAGAGAATACGCATAGGAGAGAAGCGCGTAACTGCAGGGGCGCAAAAAAGCGCTTACGTCCAGACGGGAGAATAAACCCCTGTATTAGCGAGGAGTGTCCTGATCCGATATTGATATCGGATATTAGGGATGTCCCAATACAACTTTTTCACTTTCGATATGATACCGATATTGCAGCCTTGCGTATCGGCCGATCCCGATATTGATCCGATATGATATCAGCACAAATCATACACACTTTCATTACTTGTTTTGCAGTGTGGAATGTTAGAAAACGCTTGATCAAGTGATGTTACTCAAACAGAGAACAATTGTCAGCAACAGTAGGTTACTTTGTTGGAGTGTGAACCACAGTCACCTATGGATAGAAGTGCTGGAGTGGAACATTATATCGGAAAGCTTATATCGGTGATTTTAGACGCAGTTCGATAAAATCCGATATTCGTTTTCTGGCTGATATCGAACCGATATCCGATATCAATATCGGATCGGGACACCTGAATCGGGTATAGGTCCGATATCAGCCAGAATATCGGATTTTATCGGACTGCATCTAAAATCTAGGATATGTATTATATTTATTCAATTGTAGAATACTGTAGATATTATGTTGAAGGTTATAATTTATGTAACCAATTGGTTAATATTAAATGGGTCGTTTTTTCTCATACCGACTGTTGCTGACTATTGTTCTCTTTTTGAGTAACATCACTTGGTTAAGCCTTTTCTAACATTCCACACTACAAAATAAGTAATAAAAGTATGAATGATTGGTGCTGATATCGCATCAGATCAATATCGACCAATACTCAAGTCTGCAATACTTGTATCGTATGGGAAGTGAAAAAGTTATATCGGGACACCCATAGTATTGGCAGTGTTACCTGTTCAGGAATGTACAACTATACCTTGGTGCCTAAATGTTAATTAAATGAATTGGCATTTTGTTTGTCGGAACTTGATAAGCCATTTTATTTATTGTTGTGGTCGTGTGTGGTTTTATATTTCCAAACAGAGACAGAATCTATTATAATGTTTTTGATTGTGATTTTTATTCAAATGCAATTTTTGCTAACAGACAGTCCATTGCATTTTTATTAGGAGTTTTTGTTTATGTATTTTTTTATTTAGGGTATTTAAAAGTTCTTGAAATTACAGTTACAACTTACTAGGGTTAATAAATAAAATAAAAAAATATGCATGATAAATAAAAGTTGTGCATTAGAAAGGATGTACTTCCATTATTATGATATTTTATTAGTGGTAAATTTGGTCTCAATAATGTTTATCTACAATAGTTTATGGGACAATATATCGTCAAACAAAATCTGTTACCGCCCCAAGCCTACTAGAATATGTTGTATTACATTATATTGCAGTAGGTTCCTCTTTGCCTGACCATGTCTTAAAGGTTTTAGTTGGAGCTTAGGGCAGCAATCTACACCAAGAAGAGTAACACCTAAAGCCACTTCCTTTCAGCAGCTGTAATCCAAGCTCAGCCGCTAAAGCAGGGATTGAGGCCCTGATCTGAAGCAACAAACAACAGAAACAAAGACTTAGAGTAATTAAAGAAAACATAATGAATAATGATCTTAAATAGCAAGTTTTTAAAAAAAAATTAATAAAATTAATTCTAAAGAATATTAACAAGCAATTGGTCAGAAGTGTGACTAAGAACACACATTTGTAACTTTCTTGATCATTTGAAATCCATCAAAATTGATCTATATTGAGGCATAATATCACTGTAAGTTACTGTAACTACAGACATTTTTCATAATAATGTCAGATTTTTTCAGAAGTGTTGCGCATGTCAAGAAACCTCAAAACTCTTACAATTGAATGTGTAGTAGTAGTAATTTGCATGTCATTACCTGATATTGTTGATAAAATGTTATCTATTACAATTGTTAAAGACCTGATGACAAAGTACAATGCTGCAGATTCAACCGTTTATTGTTTGGTAATATGATCCTCAAGGGTCGTGTTAACAAAAAAAAATTAAAAATGGGTCTTATTTATTAAGGGTGACTGAGTCAAAGACTACAGCAGACTCAATGTGATAAAACTCACCTAATGTGATAAAAACAGAACACAACTTTGAAGGTTTGTCAGTTAGAGAATACTGGGCCTTGGTACAAACTTAGCCTAAGCATCCATCCTTCCATTTTCTGACCCACTAGCTCCTTATCAATTCTGCTGTTGCCTCTCTGGCGCTAGGCAGGGATACACTCTGGAGAGGATGCAAGTCCATCACAGGGCAACATACACACAGACAACCACTCACTCCTATGGGCATTGTAGAGACTCCAATCAACCTAAAAGTCATGTTTTTGGACTGTGGGAGAAAGCCGGAGTACCCAGAGAAAACTCATAAGCAGGGGGAGAACATGCCCACTCCACACAGGAACTTCTAACTGTGAGGTGGACGTGCATAACCACCTAGGCTACGCATGTTAATGTATATGTCATTACCCAACAATTTACATCGTATGTAATCTGTGAGCATCTGTCAATATCAAGTAGTATAACAAATGCAATATGTTAAAGTTTATATGGCCTCATAAAACGTACGGTAATACAGGAGAGAGCTGGAGATGCAAACCAGACTTAGACATTTTCTACTGGTTTGGTTTTATCAGTGTGTCAGGAAATTGAGCTCACTGCCAATATTGGTATTGAAATACTGTGGGCACAGGTAATGTGCTATGCCTGAAAGAAATAAGGAATCTTCATAAAACAGTTTGTTGGTATTTAAACTCATAAACGGGTATGAAAGTTGCTCACGTGGCTGACGTGGGTCAGGGTCGACTGTGAACGCCATCAAAGTTTGAGTAACGGGTGTCACTGTTATTTGCTAAGAAAGTCATGGGTGTTGTGACCTGGAGCTTTAAGGACACATGCTGGAAAGCCGATGCTGGTATCGTAGCACTTAAGTATAGCATCAAGGCTTAAGGGAGCGTTGGTGCGGGTGAACCGTAAAAACCGTGAACCCTACGGTGATGCAGATTACTGACCTACTCACATCTTATTTGTTTACATTAGACAACCATGGCCTGCTAACATTAGCTACCGTGCTAACATACGCCTGCATGGCTGCAGTGCTGTGACATGATCCCCTAAAGCGGAATATTACATAGTTTAAGCAACAGACTGCGTACAAAGCCTCAGTTGAAGGTAACATAATCTGATTGTCGGCGGAGGACAGCGCTAGCTCCAGCGACTCATCTACGATGTTTGCAGCTGGGACAATATAAGCAGGGATACATCTCGGACTGGGGCTGATTTTACAAGGCTTTTAAGACAAAGAGCGATTACATGCACAAAAGAGGCAGACCAAACCTGCGATACCCATCCCAACTAAATAAGCTTTTCTTACCTGCTCATCGAATCTAGTAATCACGGCCTGAACCCATTCCACTGGTTTGTGAGCCGCCATGGCCGGGCGTTGGGACGCCGCAACACCGTGTTGCCCAGTCCAGGGTGCGACAGCCAAGCGGAGGGGCTTACTAGTGCGCGAAAATCCGTCCGAAACCGACGGAAAAGGACGAAGGGGGCGAGTATTTTTCCCTTTTTGTAGGATTCACCATGCCACCGCCATGACACACCACCGGAAGTCTTCTTCACAGAAATTGATGGGAGGTGTTGGAGGTACGGTCAAGCTGACTGTAGCGAAAGGCACTGCTTCCAGGGCTAATACTCACTGCAATGCACAGTGGATTTCTGAGTTAAAAGCAAATACATAATTTATACCTATAGACGGTCTGATACACATAAAATGCCACCACATTTGGAATGTTTTTCAAAAAGGTGAACAGTCAGCTTTTAGGTAGTTCAGAAGCATTAACGATATTTAAAAACACAACATCGCGATCTTAATGTTCACATTACAAGGTCTTCGTAATCAAAAGTGCACTAAATTTTAAATTACACATACAACTGGATACTTTCGAATCCACTTTGTGTTTTATTTTGATGGGAAATGTTTTCAACTTCCGTCTTCTGTGTCGAGAGCTGTAAACTTTGTAACCCCTTTTGTCCACAGGCGAACAAGCATGTAAGGGCCCAATTATGTTTTGCCATTACATATTAATGTTAAGATATTTGCTCACTAACAATAAATATATAAATAAATAAATCAGGGTTAAGACTATCATGGAACTTATAGATTATTTAAACCAAGTCTGTTAAGCACCCTGCAGATAAGAGTGGTCTTATCTGCAGGGTCTCATCAGCAGTAAGTCATGGATGGCTTACTTCTGATTAAAAAGGTATGAACTCTCAAAATGTAAATATGAAAAAAGATTGCGCATTAAAATATGTTTTTGAATAGACTTGAACATCAGTATCTTTTTACCCAACAGTCACTCTATGAAGGATGAAAGTGAGATGTTACTGATTAAATGTAAAGAATCTGTGTATCGTTCGTCCTTTTGATATACCGTTTCTTAAACCAAATTTGATAAGAAGATATGGTTATTTTGTTTTCCTGATTTAAAACCGAACCAGATATACAGAAAAATAAAAAACCAGATACATATCAGCTGCAATTTTTTGTTTTAAATTAAAATATTAATGGCAAAATGTTGTTCTGTTTGTGTAATATTTAGATATTTACGGGGAAATTAGGGTGAGACCTCTATGTTTATTAGTTTTTAAAAATGCTAAATAATGAAATCCCATCATTTATTTCTCAATATATAAACTTGAACAAACATATCAAAACAACATCCAACTGTTTGTATTGTAACAGCAAATTTGTTTCATAATTCCTTTGTCACGGCAAATTTGCGGTTGACCTCATTTGGAGACATGATTTATTGCTCTGGTTGAATGATGGAGTCCAGGCGAGGCATTGATGATTTTATAAAAAAGGTTTATTATAAAACTAAATAAAAAGGGGTAAAAAAGAAGCTTCCATCCTGAAAGAATGAAAGGCAAAAGGCTCGTGGCAGAGCAAAAAGGCAAGACTCGCTCTAACTAACAGTTTCACAGCTTAAGCTTTTATACAGATAACAGAAAAAGTTCCACCCTGAGGTGAGGAGAAGGAGGGAGTCAGATGCCCAACAGTGGAAACATCTGAGGATGATGAAGACGTGTATATTATGAGGAAGATTGGGCACCACTCTTATCTATCCTTGATAGTGTGTGTGTTCGTGTGTATGGCCTTCAGCAGAGACTCTGTGTTGCACTGAGTACAATACGATCTGTACTGTTTAATCGAACATGATTCAGCTGTTCAAAAGTGCGAAGAGTAATGGAGTCATCATGTATTAAAACATGACAAATTGTACACATGAACACACATTTGACGATATTATGATGAATATAAAAATTGCCATAACACCTTCAACATGAAAACCCTCAACTACAACTACGCAGTGTTTATTCTGAATAATGCACAAAATGCAGCTCTACGTGACACTCGCAGCCCTCTGACTGGAAAAGACTATTTATCCCTGGTTTGTGTAAAGGCAGTCACCATTGCAGACTTACAACGGGTCCTACAAACTTCATTTATCAGGATAGTCTCAATGAGATTAATATTCTCTTTTCAAGAGAGTCCTGGAAACACTTACAATAGGACTTGCTCAAGGTCCCACAGTGATGACCCACAGTGGATTTGAATCGGCAATCCTCCGGTTACAAGGCAGCTTTCAAAACCACTAGGCCACCATTGCCCTGTAAATTAAATCAAGCATTGACATTACCATTACAAAGTACAAAGAACCAAGCTGATAATGATTATACTACTGATAACCAATGCAAGTTAAAAAAACACATCTTAAACTGAAGGCTTATTTACCTGGAGCAGACAAAGATCATGATGCCTTACATGAATCATCACTGTTGCTGCTATCACCAAATGTTAAGGCAATTTTTTTCTCTCATATTGTTGGCTACAGACGACAAGTAATTACCAGGAGCTTCTTCAGATGAGAATTATTCCCGCCACTGGCATTGCACTTCACATCACAAATGTTGCAGCGAACGTACTTGAATACTTAAAATTAAAATGACAAAAATTCAGTCATGATTTTATTCTTTTCTTTTTAAACTGACCTGTGACAAATTTAGCAACGTTTTCTAGTGTTCGTCTTTCAGATTTTTTGTCTCGCCAATGTTTCCACACACCCAGTCGTCACTAATTCTACCTGAAAGATATACAATGTCATCTAGTAATTTACTTGGTTGCATACGGCAACTTTGCACACAGAAAAGTTAGCAACACTGGAGAAGAGAGTAGGTGACATGAGAGTGAGTGAAAGAGGATTCACATAGGGACTTTACGGTCAAGAAGAAGGGAAACGTCTTTTGTTAAAAAAAAAAAAAAGATGACGGTCAAAAAGAGAATGATGATAAATGTAAGGGCCATAAAGATACTATTTCAATAATAGTAACATTTGTGTTCAAATATTAAGATTTTCAGAATGATAATATTAAGTTTATAATAATTGATATGTTTATATTAGTTTAAAATATATAATTTGCGGATGTGCTAATGTGATAAAAAGGTCTTGTATTTGCTGACTGTTAGGATGTCACTCCTAACTGTGATTGGATGTGATGTACGTCAATCATATTTGTTAAGCTGAATATGTGATGGAAGCAACACAGTCTTTTGATCGTAACTTTCTTTTGTTTTTTATGTTTTTTTTTATTTAATTACCCACTAAATGGAACATTCAAAGATATAAGGAAAAACATTGTTTTCAAACTATTTTGGAAGATTTAGCAACGGGATGATTGAATGTAGATAAGAATCCTGTTTTTGAAATTTCATCGCCATCTGTTCATCAAAGTTGTGGAGGTTTCATTCTCATTAATGGAGCTCGCCCAGCTGCAACAGGTCAGAGCATAATCCCATGAACCCAGTCCCACTGCATAACTTTTGCTAAACTACAGTATTTCAAACTGTTTAACCTCTAAACTAGATTTTAATAAATAAAAGTTACCCTTAATACTTGGTTATTTCTCTGGGGCACTGATGCCTATGCCATTTTTTTTACGGGGGAAGCAAGGTTATTCATGTGGATTTTTGTGTTTTCCTTAACAATTTCATATTTTGTGAAATGCGCTGAGATGACTAATTGAAATTGATGTAATTAGTGCTATATCAATAATTGAGTTTGTATTTTTCATTTAAATGTATAGAGGAGGATTTTCCCGAAGTTTAGAAAAGAAACGCTCTTTCCACTTTTTGAAAAAACGCACGAGCAACACTCTACCTGCTCCCAAGAGGGAACGCCTATTAAACGTGTGCAAAAGAGCATGCACGAGCCCAGTTTTCCTTGTGCACAGCTCTGTTTACAAGTTGGTGTCAGCATCGCTCATATAAGCTTACTTTCCAAAAAAAGATTTGCACTTTTCTCACTATGTCAGACTAGCCACAGGTAAGTGAAAAGTGCACATTTTATTGTTCATTTTAATTGAGTCTGGTAGGAACTGCTTATAACAAAGTGCTTATAACAGAAATTTTAAATGCAGGGCAATATAATTTGATACTCATTTTATTGCAGACATTGGACCAATATCCATATCAGATTGGGACACCCCTTGAACATATTGGACATTGATCTTTATAGTTTAGGCTTTGTGCTTGTGATACTTCAGCACTTTGACAATGCTACAGAAGTACTCAGCAAGTATTTTTGTAGATTTTCTCAAGTGGAATTTAGATGAGCAACTTTTACTTGCACTATGACTGACATGAAACCAGAGGGGTATTTCACAAAATCTAGTTTGCAGAAAAAGACAGAATATACCAGTAGTATATTTCCCTGCAGCACAGTGGTGTAATTCTGGGTCTGTATAGTCAGCTGTGCAAAAGTAACCATTCTTTAGTGTGGCGTTTGCATGTTCTCCCAGTGCTTATTTGTTTTCTCCAGGTACTTCCTCCAACAGTCCAAAAACATGTTTATTAGGTTGATTGGAGTGTTTCTGTAGGAGTAAATGGGTTTGCCTACCCATTTGTTTTTCTGTCTCAAGAGAATTAATCAATCTCTTTAAATGCTAAGGTATAATCCTTTTGCAGTCTTAAATCTATAATCACCACCAGCTTTATCTGCAGCTTTCTCCAGTTCCCCAAAGTTTGGTTTTCTGTGTTTGAATTTATTGGATTAATATGAAATACCTGACGTCATTGAAGAATATTCCTCTCTGAAGGGGGAAAAAAAACTCTTTGATACTTAGCTTCAGTAGTATCATTTTGGGTTGATGACACCAGTGTCTAAAACCTGATGCCTTTTGTCAGCACAGCAGTCACATCATCAATAAATACTAGAGAACCAGTTCCATCATTTATTACACTGTGTGGGAGGATTAATAAGGTTATCTTAATTATGAATTCATATGTTTAATATTTTGGGGTGCCACCTCTTTAAAAAAAAAAGAATAATGCTGTATAGTAGCTTTCAATAATTCATATTAGCTCAGGGTGTGAATTATTGTCAAACTATCTCTTCTTCTATAGCAAGACTATATTGATCTGTGGTTCTGTGGTTCCTTTTAAAGCCTGATTAGGTTTTAGAGTTCTCTGTCTCCTCAAAGTTCCAGGTCATAGGAGGATGTTTCTCGTCAGGTAGCAGGCTATGATGTCCGGAGGGCAAGATTAAAAGGGTGCACCTTAGAATTTCTGCTCTTTTTGGGCAGTGTTGTTTTCACTGTTCTGTGAAGAAGTAGCCTGCTCCTGGATCTTTCGTGCCCAGTTGCACTTACGTTGCCTTGGAAAAAGAGAAGGGTGTTGCAGAGCGTGCAACTAAATTAAATTAAAGTTTGACCAGGACTTATATCTAGCAAAGAAACAAAACGTTACAAACACATTAAACAAGTTATCAGACTTGGAAGTCTTTTGCGGGTGTTGATTGACGTGTGATAGTGTTGGATAGGAGTGTTTGTGAAAACTTTCTTGGGAAATTAAGACAATATAATAAAAATAACAGAATCAGATCAGAAAAGTCAAATCAAGTTGGGTACAGAGATCATAATTTTCTGATAATTTTGATATCAAACATGACATTGAGACTTAATTATACGTTTCTGTTTAAAACTACCTAAATTAACTTTGACTATTAATATTCCATAGCAAGTGAATAAAGGAGTTGTTTTAATATATTACTTTGGTAGTGTTTACTGTAACCTAGAAAGATCACAGTTAAATCACCCCTTTAATGTAACCTTTTTAACCTTGGAATTCTGATTTTTTGGTGTAGATTCCTGTGAATAAAACGGTGAATTAAAACAGTGCATGAGGAAATACATATGAAATTTGCATTGAAACTAGTTTAGAACAGTTTAAAGCATCTTTCGTTGTCAGCTCAGTTAGTAAGGCAAAGGTCATGTTCTAGGGTTCTTTTCACTGTAGGTCCTGTGTGCCTAAACAAGCTTGTTCACTCTGTTGATATTTCCAACCTAACAGCGTTTGTGTTTTTATTCGAGAGATCTTTAGTGTTTTAATTGTTTTTACATTATTAATGTTACACATATTCAGACTTGAGGAGGGACCAGGGCTTTCCGCTGAAGCCACTTTCGGCCGATCTGAACACTTTTCATAACCGATGGGAGCAGCTCAGCAGGCTCCCATCCTTGCTTCCACACAGATTAGACCTGGTGCATGAAAACACCAATTACCTGGGTCAACAGCGGGCGAAATTCGGACTTTACCTAGGAATTATGCACATATCCGAGCACTTTTGTATTTAACAATGAGATAAGCAGTATCAAAGCGACAGACCTCCTCTGTTTCCACATTCCTTCAAGCTTTTAATTTGTGATTGTTATGTAATTTTTTCTGTATTGACCTTTATTATTGTTAGTTTCTTTTATTGACTTGTGTGGTTGTGTTAACAACTGTAAAGTGTCTTTGAGTTTTTGAAAAGCGCTTATAAATTAAATGTATCATTATCATTGGTGGGACAAGTGAGATTTCCGAGTGTTAAAAGGACAGTATGAGTTCTCAATTGGAAAAGGTAAACTAATGAGGTGCACCATTCACTAACCAGGTCCATGATTATTTTCATTAAGCTCTTATTTTAATTTCATTTACAAATTTAAAGGAAGTGCACAAGGTGGACATTAAACAGGCCGATAAGTGAAAGAGCACTGATCAGCTAATTGATCACTGTTTAAAAAGTCAGGAAAAACCTGGATTTTCAGCTTGTGTGCAGCATTAACTTTAGTAGCTAACTCGGCATTTCTACCTTAGAGACCAATACTACATTTTCGCAAAAAAATCTTCCGCGCAGTAACTGAACAAAAGCGAGATTTCCGAGAGTTGTGAAAAGGCTTATACCCACACTACAACCTACGGACTTCCACAAACGGCACACTTGGTTTAAGTGACTTTGGTTGTAAAGTGTTTAAGGTAACAAGTGTGCTGAAAGGGTAGAATTCAAAGTTTGCAGATACGTCATCCACCTGACTCAGGACATCATCAGTCGTGACGGCAAAATAATGATGATAGCAGCTGTGCTGGCTATATTGCTTTTCAAAATGCAGTATTTTCAGCAAACTTTCCTAAAATTTTATTACAAGGAATTTGGGGAAATGTACAGGACATAACTAGATGAGTTTGTCTGCCATCAATTTTCTTTTTGGTAATTGGAACTTCCCACCACAAAAGGACTTAAGGGTTATTCCCTTCATCAAAGTCGGCTTGCATGCAGTGGGTGGAGCTAAAGCACCCTTCGTACAATTAGGACACCCTACACACTTGCACCCTTCAGCGAGAGTGTGCGAACGAGGGGTTCAAGTGCTGCTGCAGTGCCTCAAGAGGAACACTGTTTATGTGCCTCACTCTTTGGAATTTAACTGAACTTCTCCAACAAAGCGTTGATTTACTTCCACATCACTTGGATCAGCGGAGACGTATTTCACGCCTGCACCAGATTCTGATGAAAATCACAGTGCCGCACTCCTACTTAGAGCTTTGAATATTCTAGTAAGCCCCTCCGCTTGGCTGTCGCACCCTGGACTGGGCAACACGGTGTTGCGGCGTCCCAACGCCCGGCCATGGCGGCTCACAAACCAGTGGAATGGGTTCAGGCCGTGATTACTAGATTCGATGAGCAGGTAAGAAGGGCTTATTTAGTTGGGATGGGTATCGCAGGTTTGGTCTGCCTCTTTTGTGCATGTAATTCCATTTTTATCTTTTTAACACGGACTCTGGTTGCACTCAAAAATGCATAGACTCATTCTAGAAGTGTGTGCTGTCACTTTGGGCTTTATTCTCCCATGCATGTAAGTCATAAAAGCCGTGCAGCAGCGCTGTTTTTGGCTGTGCGCTATTCTCCCCTTGTACTTAAGTCAATCACTGCGTGCCTTGATCCCAGTTATGTACTCTGGATAGAGTGGCACTGAAATATAGGCGTTCTCATTCAAATCTGGCCTTACGCGTATTCTCCGGGAGGCTTAAATTCTTTTCCTCTTACGCACTTCTGAACCTGGAATAAGTGCAGCGCCACGAGAAGGTGAAACATTATGTTGCACTAGAAGTTTGGACTTAAACACAATTTAAGCCACATGGCCCCTTTTGCAAAAGAGACTCCCAGAAATAATCTATCCAAACTGACAGTCATGTTATAACGGGGGTGGTTGCTGCAAGAAGGCCAATAGATTGACCATCAGCATTTCTAATATGTTCACATGTACCAATTGTAGTCGGGCCAAAATGTGCTACATTTCATTATATTTTATCTGTGCCATCCACTGTTTTTCCTGGAAGGGTGGTGGGAGCAGCGTCGCAGAGCTGATCAGCTGTCAAAGTGCTGAGGTGTGCATGTCGGCTGTAGCTTGTTACAATGACACTCTGACAGACATCAGACTGATGTTCAACTATTTTAACACTGTGTATAACGTAGATTACAAAAGTAAATAACAAGTGAAACATTGATGACAGATGATGAAGATGATGACTGATGAGCTGTTCATTTCTGAATGCAGGAAGGTAAGAAGTTAATAATATCAGGCTTTCCACATAAACAATTAATCTGTCGTTCGTATGAGGGGGGAAAAAAGAGATATTTTAACTGTGGTTTGGAAAGAAGAAATTGGCCGATCCTCACCCTGCAATAATCTGATCAATAATGTGATCAAATCAAGCTGTTACATTGTTTCTCAATGAAGGCATTTCAAATTAAAGGTGTGCATTATCTTGTTCACGGATTTCAATTACATTTACAAGCAATAGGAAAATCCATGTTCCGCAATTTCTAGACATAATTTTTGAGGTTTCCCGCATTCTCATGTAAACAGAGATCATTTTGAAAATGTTGCTGTGTGAATGTGAAACTTTTTGCAAACAAAAAAGAAAACAGGACATAAATAATGTGTAAACAGTGCCTGTCTGTAAGGAGGAAGAAGGCCAGAGTTATTCTTTTTGGAGGCCTTCTTTTAAAGTGAGGCGTCCTGTTGTATCTGTTGGAAATCACAGGGACTGTACCCACTATAACTGTCATAAAATTGGTACGAATATATCACTAAAATCATGCTGATCAAGGTCTATTCAGTTGCTTTCATTTGAACTAGTTTGAAATCTAAAATGCACTTAAGGATAACTGTGATGTGTGCAGACAGGCAGAGAGAATCGGGAGAGGTGATTTCGGGATGGACTTTGTGTGTGATTATCCGCAGGTGTAATGCATTTTAGTGTAGTTTTAGCAATGATTCGATTCAAATCATGATTTGATGCTGCCAAATCCATTCAAGGACGATATTGGTTAATTTAGAACAATTTCATCCAAAACGATTCAATGACTTGAAATTGATTCAGTAAGATTTTAGCCAAAATAATAATCAACCAGTGAAAAAAAATACCTGAATACTGTACAGTACAGGTGAGTTTTCATAGATTCCTGATGGTTCTTGTGAAGGAATTATCTGTAAGTTTATTATTCACATAAACAAACAAGTAAACTGTGATGTGCACCTGGGAGAGGTTCTCTTAGTCAGAATGGAGTGGATCTGTCGGTGACGTGTGGGGGTGTGTTGGTGTCAGGTGAGGTGTTAAAGGAGAAATGCACGAGGAAATGTTTGACAGGTGAACTGTTGTGTGTCAAGTAACAAAGAAAGTCACCTCGACATCCCTGACATCTTTCATGACTTCAGCATTGGTGACCCTGACATTTGAACATGTCTGTTGAAAACGCACAAGCCGGCGGGGCCGCTTGATGACACAAATTACTACCACGTCATTGCAGCATTGGATTCATCCACCATCCACCAAGTGATGGGATTCCTGCAGGACCTCGCGGTGCAAAGCAGATATACCGCTCTCAAAAATCAGCTCCTACGTCTGTTCCAGCTGTTCAACACGAAACGAGTTGCCTGCTGTCACTCAACGGTTTGGGGAACAGTAAACCCAAGAAGCTGATGGAAAATATGCTTGCTTGCTGAGATCAGGTGACACCTCGTTCCTCTTCATCCAGCTGATTTTAGGCCAACTCCCGCCGCAGGTATGCACGGCTCTGGCCACTTAGCCTCTCGTGTGGGCTAAGGACTATTGGGGTTTGGAGGAGGAAGCCTATCGGATTTTGCTTTCATCACGGCTGTACGGACTGCAGGCCATGTGGACAGTGAAGCCTCAACACCAGCCGGAGGAGGACACAACCGCCACAATCGTAGCAGTGAGGGACCGCTACGCTGCCCATCTTCTTCTCTGTGCAGGGAAATGCCAGACATAGCAGCTGGGAACATGGATAAGCTGCTGTTATTTAAAGACACTACATCCGAGAGGCGCTTCCTCGTGGATACTGGCATGCAGCGGAGCATTATCCCCCCTCTCTCACCCATGTCACGAGCAATGGAAAGGGGCCACCACTGGATGCCGCGGGACTCCTATTCCTTTGGCACCAGGTACGTGGATTTTTGTTTTGTCATGGCTGCCGTGTCCGTACCCATCCTGGAAGCTGATTTCCTGTGTGATCATGGACTATTAGTGGACATTACAAACCGGAGACTCTTTTTCCTCTTTCTCCTGCACATTGGGGAAGGGGAGAACGTTATTCCTCATCAATATCCCAGCTACATGGGATGTGTACCAGTGACTTCTTCTAGCTGATTTTCCTGGACTGACAGTCCCTACCTTCTTGGCCTCCATCGTTAAACATGGAGTGGAACCTTACATCCCCATGGCTGGGCTTTGAGTTTGCCCTTTGGGATTGTGCGGCACTCTGACAGCCAGTGGGCTTCCCTTTTGCATATGGTCCCTAAATCTGATGGTAATTGGAGGCCTTGTGGGGATTTTCTTTTGCCTTTCATGTTTGTCTATCTGGATGATATCCTGGTGGCCAGCACCTTGGCTGAAGAGCACCTGCTACACCTGCGACAGCTCTTTGAGAGACTTAATGAACATGGGTTGATCGTGAACCTGGGTAAATGTCAGTTTGGGCTGTCGGAGATGGACTTTCCGGGCCACTATGTCTTTTCAGGTGGAGTGGTCCCCTCACGAGTTAAGGTGGAAGCGATCGCCACATTTTCACCCCCGTAAACCATCAAGTTGCTGTCGGAATTTCTTGGCATGGTGAACTTTTACAACTGCTTCATCCCGCATGCAGCTCACCTGCGTCCCCTGTATGAAGCTCTGAGAGGCAAACAGATCAACCAGGACGTGGACTGGTCCTCAGAAAGGATCCTGGCATTTGAGAAGGCCAAGGTTGTGCTTTTAACACTGCCATGCTTGTGTACCCATCTCCAACAGCATCAGTGGCGC
This sequence comes from Gouania willdenowi, assembly GCF_900634775.1. Classification (NCBI taxonomy): domain Eukaryota; kingdom Metazoa; phylum Chordata; class Actinopteri; order Blenniiformes; family Gobiesocidae; genus Gouania; species Gouania willdenowi. Next base: position 32,530,073 of record NC_041056.1, read on the forward strand.
TCACCACCGAGACCTTGGACTAAGCAGTGGGGGCCAAGGCGGGAACCTAGCAGCCTCTGGCATTCTTCAGCAGGCAGCTGCGTGACAATGAAAAGAAACTCTTGGCTCTTTTCCTCACCATATGTCACTTTAGGTTTTTGCTGGAGGGCCGGGAGTTCAATGTTTTTGTGGACCACAAACCCCTGACCTTCGTCATGTCCAAGACATCAGAGCTGTGGTTTGCGAGGCAGTAGAGGCACCTCTCGGCTATTTTAAAGTTTACAACAGATATTTGGCATGTGGCTGAGAAAAACAATGGAGTGGCTGACTGCATCTCCCGAGCATGAGTAAACTCTGTCCAGCTGGGTGCTGACTACCCTGCTATGGCTGCCGACCAGCAGGCTGATGCTGAAATCCAGTTAATCAGGACAGCCATGCCAGGGTTACGGCAAGAGGATTTGCAGTGGGACCACTGTCCTGGTGGTTTTCCAGGACAGTGGGACCACGCTCCTCATGTCCTGCTGCGTGTGGTCCTTGCTCCCTGTACCTCCTATCTTTTTGGATTTAAGTTACGTTTTCTTGGAGAAATAAATGTGGACTGGTTCCAAGAACGCTATGCATCCATCCTGACTCCATCTCTCCTTGCATTTGGGTCCACCCCTCCACTCAACTGTGACAGATTTCTATATTCTAGGTGTGGCTGGAACAAGGAAAGCTTCTGGCAGACTGGTCTACACTCCTGCAAACAAACCAGTCTTGTTCCATAACGTGTAATTCCTACGTTTGTTCACGGTGCAAAATGTAGCCATTTCACACATCCGCCTCTGAAAATGTAGAATAACTACACATCATCTGCCCAGGGAATACTTCAGGTCACGTGACCCAGATTCAGTCCAAGCTGAGAAATGAGAAACATTGCTATATTCTAAGATAGCTTTTGGCTTTAGCTTCATTTTGATAACATTTCTTGTGACAAATGTCCACTTTAATTTCATAATATCCATTTGGTTCATGTACATTATACTTAATCTGTAGTTTTTTTTTTCTGGTTTCCCTTGTTGCTATAGTGTTGCTGCTATCAACAGTGAACAGGTAGGAAGTTGAGTGTTTTTGTTAAAACCATACTGTCTTCGTAATTTCTTCATTGCTATCATTATTTCTATTCGTTCACATTTGAATATACTTCCACTCCTCGAACCCAAAGTATTGTTTGAGTGTTTGACACCTTGTAATGATTAACAATGTAAAAAACGGTTTTTCTTTTTAGAAAAAAGGTGACCTGACCTATCTGCCTTGTCCTTTTCAGATTAAAAAAGTTACCACTAAAGATTGTTTTTCCTCCATTTAAATGAAACACTATTTTAGAAGATATTTCACCTATTTAAAAACAAATATTCGGACGAGATATTTGTGTTTACCGATTGCTCCAAAGGCTAAATAAAAACATTTTAAATGTTAAATAATATATCCCTGTTAATGATTCCTTCCTTACATCAAAAGTTTAATATTTGTATTGATTAACTGTTTATTTTGTGTCATTGATTGACGCTTGTCATTTTTATTTAAAAAAAAAAAAAAAAAAAAGATCAAAGTTTCTGTGATTTGCGATGTGTTACCTGCTTATGTCAGTACATGACATTAACTTTGCATGGGCACTATCTTTGCCCATGTCAGTGTTCTTGACAGTGGTGGACAGTAATGAAGCTACTGGTTTTAGTTCAATTGATCCTTGTACGGCTTGACCGAGTCAACTATAACTTTATTACATAATATTCATCAGTGCTTGAAGTTGCTGGACTTTATAGATATTAGTTTTGTTAAATATACCTCCATATGCTAAAATGTTAGAAGTAATGGCATTGTGTTTTAATTTAGTGATAAAAAAAAACTGTTTTTGGTTAGATTTTCCTTATATAAAAACAGCTGTATTGGTTGGTGAATTCCGCCTAGTTAACTGAGCTGCATTCACCAACCAATACAGCTGTTTTTCTTTTATTTAAACAGAATGTTAACTAACTCACTAAATATTGAGCTCTTTTTTCATTATGTGAATAATTGTGATATGGTTGATTTAATATGGTTTTTAAACACAAAGCTAAATGTTATCGCAGTTAATGAAACTCACATTTTTCCGTTGTACTACTATTGGGTATTTGTTGCATTGTTGTATTAACAAGCATGTAACAGATTATGTTCCAATATTTCTTATTACTTTAAATACTTAAGTATTTTATCATACAAATACTTTCGTATTTTCACTTCAGTTATAATTTTGACTAAGCTACATTTACATGTTATTGGAATTGTTTTGGCAGGGAGTATCTGTACATTCATTAAACTACTTGAGTTCTTTGTCGACTACTTGTCTTGGATATTTGTCATACCAGCTGTGTTACGATTTACTTGGTTCAGAAAAGTAACTTAAAAGAAATGTGGCTCGAGACTACCGAGATCTACAATATTCATTGGGCCACCATATACCGATTAGGAGTGCAACCTCTTTTATAGTAAATAGAAAAAATATATAAATTATTATTTATTAGGTGAAATAGAGGCTATTAAAGTTTGGTTCTAGCTTTTAACAGAATAATCATCCAGAATCTTACCTTCCATATGAAGCAGTAAAATCAGTCTATGGTTTATTAAGAGCTTAAAATATGTTGTTCAACTGCATTTGCGTTTTATTGGCAAGATGAAACGCTCTTCAATTGTTTTAATACAAATTCAGACAGCCATTTAATGTAAATCACAGCCACTGGAATCAGAATTTAACTGATGATTCGGACTAAGATACTTGGGTACTTGTAGATTGAATGCATAACCAAAATAAAACATAGGTAAAGATGCATCATTTAGGAATTCCATTAAAACTGAAAAACAAAGAATGATTAGACGACAAAAGCATAAATATTCAAAGTGGAATAACCTAGAAGTATATCTGCTAAGACACTATAATACATCTACAATGTAAGATTTTACATTGATTTTAAATATTTTTGTAAAAAGGTCACAGGTAGTAAATATCTACATTTAAGACTGACACGTCCCATGTAGTTTTAACCTACGTTCCACAGTAACATTTAGTCAGGTGTAAGGTTGATGCTGAAAGGTTAAGCACTTTTCAAACATAATAGAATAACTGTAATTCCAATCAGACTGATAAAGTTAAAGGGGGTCTGGGAAATGGGGTCTTTGGTTTTCAGCATCTTTTTGAAGATGTTAAATACAGTCACTGGTCCAAAAGTAGAGGTTGATGCCTTAACTCATGTTAAGGCACCTATCAGGGATTTTGTCCTTTTTTAGCAATGTGAATCCAGCTCCACTTTAAAGAACGTTTTCCATTGGACAAAAGAGGGACTGCAGTCATCAAAATGTAATCCTCTGCAGACTGCTCACTGTCTGTTGGTTAAACCCCAGTGACTTTTGAAGTTCATCTTCCTCTCTGAACATGGAATGCTACTCTATGGCACCAGGTCTGGTGGCCACGTAGACAAAAACCACAATAAGCAGAACCACCACAGCCAGTGTGGGCAGCACAATAGTGGCCACCTGCTGTCGAGCCTCCTGCATTGCTTGCTTTCGCTGCTTCTTGTCTTTGGAAGTTTCCTTCTTGGGTTTGCCTTTAAGTTGCCTCATGGTGCCACACAACAGCTGGCTCGACAATGTGTTCACAGGAATCTGACAGAGAGAAACACAGTTGGATTTTTCATGAACTCAGACAACTACCTTAGAAGTGACCACAAAATATCCCACTTTACTTCGATGTTGCCTGGGCATGGCTATAGACTCCCATGGTGTATCAAGCTATTGGTTGAGTAATGGAAGATTGAGCAATGCAGTGCTAGTTTTGTTGACTAATAAGTTTAGTCATTTTGTCAAAAACAGTTTTTCAACAAATAAAGGCTAGGTAAAAAAGTTGCAAAACACTAAAATGAAATCAAACTATTGTTAATTTTACCATAGAGTATGTGCAAGTAAGGCTGGGGGATATGGACTAACATTTATATCTCAATATTCATTCACAAAATGACAATTTACAATATTAATCTTATAAAGTCATTAAAGTCTTACCAGAAAGACAAATCTAGATCAAATTAACTTGCAAAATGCAACCACGCAGGTACATTTATCAACAAATATAACAAAAATCAACATCTATACGAGTCAACTTTTGGCTTCTGTTATAACGAACAGCATGTGCATGCAAGTTTTGTAATGTGCCTCATTTCAGAACATGTCTAGGTTGCTGCAAGCAGTAATAGTAATGTGGGTGTGTGAATGTGCACAAGAGAGTGATAGTGTGTGTGTAAAAGTTTACCAGAATGTCATTATGCTGATGGCTGCTTGTGAGGCTCAAACACAGTGAAAAAATTACCACTATAAGAAGTGCAACTTTTTTGGTGGCATCTATGCATATTTTGTTGTTGCAATAAATGAAGTAATAATATATTTATTCTTTTGCATAATTGTGACCGTCACCGGCCCTCCCTAAGGAAGGGTAAACCAGACTTTATTAGGAAGTACAACATAACAAGGGAGGGCAGTTTTACACCCGAATGAGGGGAAAATACAAGCAAAAATGAGTTTGGGAGGACAACAAAAAGAAGGTCTTGCAGTAAACAGTCACATAAATGGCGAGTAAATAAATAACCATGTCATAGTTCGAGTACGGATTGGGCCACATTTTTTCGTCCGACCCCAACCAGACTGGCATTCAAATATTTATATCCCAGCCTGACCCGAACCAAACACTTAAAACGTAATTTTTTCCTCATACAAATTACATATTTACTAAGGAGCGGCTGCCACCTTTATTTTCGGCCAATCGCCCATCCTTGCATATGAAACCAATCTTTTTCATCCTGCCCTATGCTCCTTTAAGTGGTTAGAGTATTAGAAGGAGAGTGTAGGGGAACAAAGGATGATTAATATTCAAAAATATTAATTATGAATTTTTAATATGTTCGTTGCCAGAGGTGCCATCTAGAATTGAGTTTTAAGTGTCCTAGATCACTTTATTTTAATTAATTGTTACAGTTCCCTGTTTTTGTAGTGGGTTCTTGACGTCAGAATAGAGGTTTAATAAAAGTTTAAATGTCAATAAAAACACAGCGTTTACAATATGTACACGTTTATTTTACAGGCTATTAACACGATGATAAATTAGGCAGTATTCAGTTATTTTGACTCATTGGTATCACACAAAATGTACATTTTAACACAGCTGTATGGTATATACACATTCTGAGTGTTTTAGATGTTTGTGTGAATTTGGGATTTATAGGGATTTCCTAACGCTCTGAGGAAGAGGAAGAAGGAAAATGGAAAGTTAAAGTAATGAAATTAATAAAACTTTATTAAATCAATAAATTATTGACTATGAATCTAGAATTTTCGATTGAGAGAATTTGTTAAGTTATAAACCACCTTTTTGCCAGAATTGTGTGTGCGTGCAGTTTTACCCTCCTTCAAACAGGCGTGATGATGACAGCTCCTTCTGCGTAACCAGCAGTGTGTGGGGAAAAAGCTTTTCCTGCGTTTTTCCGAAGACGTTTTCCGCTCATTCACTGTACGGGCCCACGGGATACTGTCGGCCTGGCTGGGGTTTTGGTTCTCCTACACGGCACCACTCCTGGACGTCGATGGGTAGTTTAACTAACATGTTCTCAAATCAAAGATGCTAGAGTTCGTTAAAGTTTACTCATGGGAGGCTATAAAAATTGATTTGCTCCAAAAATTAAAACTGCTTGGTTAATTAAAAAAATGGAGATAAAACTTAAAGGTAGTCATTGTGGAAGTGGCTGGTAGCCACTTCTTGACTGGAGAGAAGTTCAAACAATATCTCAAAAATTCTTCATCACTAAACTGAATAACATCTAACTGTTAAGTCAGATGCAAAGAGGAGGACTAGACAGAGGTGAGAGCGCTGGAATTGAGCAAGAGAGGTAAGAGCCAGAGACGTGAGGGAGCGAGGCCTTTTATAAACATGTCAAGAGGTTATCTGATTGGTCAAAACACATCTGCAGTGTGGGAATGAGTGAAACCTAATTGGCTGGCAGAAAGAAGCGGGAGGCTTAACTTTCCTGTAAAGAAGACAAGATGGTGGGGCTGTCCCACATGTGCTTCTTAAACAAAGAGTCATAAAACTAGATAGGGTGTTACCATGTTAGGTCTAAAATGAAGCATGGGTGTGTGACAATTGTATGAACCCTTGAAAAATGACTTTCAATTGATTATCCCTTAAATGACTGATTTGAATTATTTCTAGCTTTAAGCATGACAAAAGAGGACAAATACACTTTGATCAATGATCATGGAATATGAAGTTATAAACATTTCCCTTGAAATGTGATTGCATTAGTGCTTAAATATATCAGATGGAGGCACACGATGAGTCTCTTTCCTGTAGAAAAATGGTTAAAATCGAGGTCCCATGTCTGAAATTCGTTTAAATCACATTACTGCCTTTAAAGCATCAGATGGTGTATAGGTTTTATTTTTATTTCTTCCTTTTTAATCTTCATGTTGAAAAGGATGTCTCTGGTGTAGGGTGTCAAGTTACATCCCTGTTATCTCTGTGGAATGTCTGTTCTTTGGGGAGGATGGGTGTCAGCAAAAAGTCTGCAGGAAGAAGGGCTGGGATTTGAAGAAATGTTCCTTGGTCCATTTTTCCATTGTCTGTTTTTGAGTCAAAAAAGTGTAATAAAATTCCAAACGTGCGACAGTGTTTTTACCGCCTTTTGACCATCGACCATGATTCCTACAAGAGCATCCCACTGCTTGGAAACTGAGAGACCAAAAGTGAACAGGGGTGACAAAGCCATTTTTAGGTTATGTCACAGTATAAGCTATCCTGAAGTCCAAGAAATCCCTGAGTATTCACAGCAGATGTGTGTCTAAAAGCTGCTATTGGAAGCCTATCACACCACCACAGACCCATGAGAGTCGCCAGGCAGGCAACCACCAAGGTCCGAGCAACCCCAGCAGCAAGCAAGTGCCCCGCCATCCTGGACGCCCCACAGAGTAGCCGGGCCATCCCCTACAGCAGCAACAAGTGGGCAGGCGAGGGCATAGTCCATGCACCAGTCCCGCACACCAGCCGAGCCCACTGACCACCAAAGACACCCTGCTCCTCACCACCATCCCAGTGACCAGTCACCCACCAGCAGCAACAAACTGCCCTGTAAAGTGCACAGATGGTGAACCAACACAATCCCCCGCTAGCAAAAGTGCCTGGAGAACACCTGGCAACAGCCCCTTTAGGGGAAAAGCTGCAGTCGGCAAGCAGGGGCACTGCTGCCCATTGGCCCACCACCAGTAAAACAACCCCATGAGGCGGCCGACAGTTCCCCCACTTCCTAGGACAGCAAGCACGATCCCCTGACTGTGTGCAGTGTTCCCGACACTGCACACAGTCAGTTCTGTCCCAGTGTTCCTGCATAACAGCGTTTTTGACAATGCCTTAGCTAAATACATGTTCTGCTGTTAACAGAAGAGTCAAGCTTGATCATGTTATGACTTTGTAGTTTGGCTAGCACCTGAGAAACATCTAGTTCTGCAATGACCTAGCAGTGGATACAGATGACTTGATTTAAATGAAGTTGAGATTTCGGAGGAGAAAAAAGTAATTCCTTGTAAAGGAAATATTCATTTCCAAAAATCATTTTGAACAAATACTGAACTTGTTGTTATGCGGCACATACATACATTTGGTGGAACAGAATTCCTTATACATTCCACGCCACGAGTTTCAGCAAAAAAAAATATTACGATTAAATTAGAAAAATCATGGGATTAATTGTTTGACAGCACTTATATATTTTTTTGTATCTTTCTGTTGTGTGTTTGTGCATTTTTGGTACAATGATTGTTTTTTTGTTGCCATTGTAGCATTATTTTATAGTCATTTTGTGTATTTTTGTATCTTTTTGGTGTAGTTTTGTGCATTTCTGTTGTCATTTTGTGTATTTTTTGTATAAACATTTAGTTTTGTGTATTTTGAGTCATTTTCATATATTTGTTGTTGTTTGGTGTATTTTTCTGTAATGTATGTATTTTGGAGTAATTTTGTGTGTTTTTGGAGCCTTTTTGTACATTTTTATGCATTTCCGTTGTCATTTTCTGTACTTTTTGTATGAATATTGTTTAGTTTTTAGTTTTATTTTACTCATTTAGTATATTTTTATTATAAATACTGTGTGTGTGTGTGTGTCATCTCCTCCGTGCGTTATCTATCACACATGCGTGCGCGCTTCTTGCACATAATCCATCGCAGGTTGTTAAGAGAGACACGGTAACTATGGTACGCCAGTTAAGTCAACTATTCATCAGCATGTATGGCTATGCTGTACAACCCCTCGACTAACAGAGAAAGTTTGTCACACCAGTGCCTCCACTGGATAAGTTTGTGTAGAGCCCTGATAATAATAAATATGTTGATAGGGATATAATATTAATAGTGAAGGTAATAAAAGTAATGTTGTAATAATATTAATGGTAATAACTGCAATAACAAAATAATATAATAATGCACTAAAAACAATATTAATAATAAACAATATTAAATAATTATAAGGTAATATAATGATAATATAGCAATGCTAATAATACAATGAGAACACCAGTAACTATAATACAAATATATATTAATAATGAAAAAGAATATAATGGTAATTATAAGAATAGCAATAACTTTAATACCATAGTCGTACAATTATCCAATAACAATAACATAATGAAAATCCAGTAACTATAATACAATAAAAACAACAACAACATAAAATAATAAGGTAATAGCAATAATAATAATACAATGAGAATACTAGTAACTATAAGATAAAAAAAGAATAAAAAAATAAGAATATAAGAATAGCAATAACAATAATACGATAGTAGTACGATTAGATAAAGATAATACAATACTGTGTGTGTGTGTGTGTAAAAAAGAGAGAGAGAGACCCGAAAGTACCACGAAAAATAAACGTTTTGCAACACCAAAGTCACAACTCTCTCTAGACGGCTCTGTGTGCGTTCACCATGTACATCCCGATGTAGTGCACGAATGCGCATCAGCCGTGTGTGTGTGTGTGTTTACATTGTAGCTGCTAGCATCTTTCTTAGCACATAGAATAATATAAGAAGAAACACTCACTGTTGCGCAAAACAAACAATAATCATAATGGACCCATCTGCTCACAAAAATGTTACATTCCTCTGTCTAAAGAATCAGAATGTTTGTGATATAGTCGGCAAACGACCGTCAGCACAGCCGCCGTCCACTTTCATGGAGACGAAGGAGGGAGTGAAGTCTGTGACCAGAGATTTAAAGTAAGTTTGGAATCACAGGAATAATATCAAATAACCATGAAATATTAACTTAAATGACTTTTAGCGGTACAAAAACGTTTTTAATATTGACCTTTTTTTTTAACCCAAACAAACGTCATGAACCCGGAACCGGAAGTGGCGATAGATATAGATGGTGCGCTAGCGCCCCCTCTCAAAAGTTGAATAGGTTTCATTTCGGAGGCGTCCAGAAGTGAAATAAAATTAAAATAAACATTTTGAAATGACCAAATTACTCCAAAATAACAGATACACACACTTGGGGCATTTGGAACCCGTTGGCTAAGTTTCAGGTCGAACTCGCACCGCGTTGGGGAGATATCACCTGCACACGCACACACACTTTTATATGTAGATACAATTTGGTCATTTAAAAAGGTTTGTTTTAATTTTATTTCACTTCTGGTGGGCAGCTTTTGACCTCAGAATGTGAGGGGGCGCTAGCGCACCATCTATATCTATTTCACTGCACACAGACTGCAAACACACGAGTGAGAGAGAGGAAGATAGTTTAGAATAGAGTAATTTGGTGTAGCAAAACGGTTAAAACCTTAATTTTATAATTACGGCTCTCTCTGTAAGAGCGCGGTATTGAGCGTGCTACTTCCGGTTCCGGGTAAAAAAGGTCAATATTAAAAAAGTTTTCGTACCGCTAAAAGTCATTTTAGTTAATATTTCATGGTTATTTAATATTATTCCTGTGATTCCAAACTTCCTTTAAATCTCCGGTCATGGACTTCACTTCCTCCTCCATCTCCATGAGTGTGGGCGGTGGCTGTGCTGACGGTCGAAGATTCTTCAAACAGAGGAATACAATGTTTTTGTGAGCGGATGGGTCCACTATGATTATTGTTTGTTCTGCGCAACGGTGAGTGTTTCTTCTTATATTTTTCTATGTGCTAAGAAAGATGCTAGCAGCCACACACACACACACACACACACACACACACACACACACACACACACACACACACACACACACACACACACACACACACACACACACACACACACACACACACACACACACACACACACACACACACACACACACACACACACACACACACTTTTATATGTAGATACTAGTACAGTGCCCGTCATAAGAATGCATTCATGTGGGAGCTTAAGTAGAGTTAATTATGGCCAAATGAGTATGTGTTTGAAGATTGGATGTACAAAGAGGTGTACATACTCTGTACTCTGTAGTGTTATAAAGGGGTATATTTGCGGTTGCAAAATAAAACAGCGTGTGCGATTTCCGTGGTTTAATTCTATGGGACATGGACATGATAAATGTGTTTGTTGTTTTTTTTACTCACTTTTATATTTTTTTTGTTTGATGTATCTTTCTGTAATGTATGTTTTTTGGAGTCATTATGTGTATTTGCGTATCTTTCTGTTGTGTTTTTGTATAATTGTAGTTTTTTGTTGCTATAGTAGTGTGATTCTGGAGTCATTTTGTGTAATTTTGTTCATTTCTGTTATTTTTTGTATAAATATTTAGTTTTGTGCATTTTGAGTCATTTTCATATTGTTGTTGTCGTTTGGTGTATTTTTCTGTAATATATGTTTTTTCTCTCTCACACACGCGCTGCAGAGAAATGTGTAACTTTCAACACAGCAGCCATTGCTGTCAATCACTTCCGGGTAAGGTCAAAATAGCGTACGGTTAAACTAACGTTTCTGAAACATTATCACCAAATAAGAAAAGGGGATTATTTTCAAGTGCAAAATAAAACAGCGCATGCAAATTCCCTGGTTTAGTTCTATGGGACATGAACATGATAAATGTGTTTGTTGTTGGGTTTTTTTTAACTCAGTTTTATATTTTTTGCTTGGTGTATTTTTCTGTAATGTATGTTTTTTGGAGTCATGTGTATTTGTGCATCTTTTTGTTGTGTGTTTGTGCATTTTTTGTATAATTATAGTTATTTGTTGCCATTTTAGTGTGATTCTGTTATCATTTTGTGTATTTTTTGTATAAATATTTAGTTTTGTGTATTTTGATATTTTTGTATTTTTCTGTAATGTATGTTTTTTGGAGTCATGTGTATTTTTTATTCTTTCAGTTGTCTTTCTGTGTGTTTTATTTTACTCATTTAGTATATTTAAATAAATACCTTGTGTGTGTGTTCCGTGAAATGTTTGAGACGCTGATAACCAAACTCCATAGACATTGTAGCGCCAATCAGAAAAGTATCAAAACTGCGCAAAACAAAACGTAAAGCTCCAAACTACATGAGTGAGTAAGTAAATTAAAGTGTTATCTACAATTCGGCTACCTTTTTAAAAAAAAATAAAAAAAATTTGTACCTTGGAACCGAGTGGTCAGAGCTTAGCTTCCATGTACGGCACCACAAAGAATCCGCAGTTTTCCAGATGGAGTATTGAACAGGTTGAGTTCAATACCGACTTTAGTGAAACGGCACATTATTGAACAACAGTTATATGGTTTAAACAATGAGAAACTTGTCTGCAAAAGACTCACCAGTGGCTGACGGTTTCAAATGATCTATTCAGAGAGCTCCCGTGTTTCGGTCTAAACTATCTCCCTGTCTCTCACTCGTGTGTTTGCAGTCTGTGTCTGCTTGGCTGTGTGCGCAGCGATTGGCTCTGGCCGCACACGTGACTCTTGCTCGGGTGAGGAGCTGTGCAGTGAAATAGATATAGATGGTGCGCTAGCGCCCCCTCACACCCTGAGGTCAAAAGTTGAATAGGTTTCATTTCGGGGCCGTCCGGAAGTTAAATAAAATTAAAACAAACATTTTGAAATGACCAAATTACTCCAAAATAACAGATACACACACTTAAGGTATTTGGAACCCGTTTACCAAGTTTCAGGTCAAACTCGCACCGCGTCGGGGAGATATTTTCTCCACACATGAACGCGCAGGCACAGGCACACAGACGTTCTTTGCTTTTTAGTTACAAATTAGTACAGTGCCCGTCGGAAGTATGTATTCCTATAGTGGGAGCTTAAGCAGAGTTGTCAATTATGGGCCTAATAATAACATACTCTGTAGCATTATAAAGGGGTATATTTGTAGGTGTAAAGTTAAATAGCGTGTGCAATTTCTCTGGTTTAATTCTAGTAGTACAGTGCCCGTCGGAAGTATGTATTCATATAGTGGGAGGAGCTTAAGTAGAGTTGTCAAAATAATATGAGAATCAAGTAACTATAAAATAAAAAAATAATATAAGAATAGCAATAACAATAATACAGTAGTAGTACAATTAGATAGGGATATGATATTCATAGTGAAAGTAGTAATAATAATGTTGTAATAATAATATTAATTAAAGCCGCGAGCGGCGTCATAGGGTCCGATGAAGCGGCCGGGGGCGGTAACCCACGGTCACGTACGTATACCACTGTTGGGGATTTGGGAATTGGCCTGAGCAAATTTGGTGTAAATTGGTGTAAAAACAACTGAGATATTTACCAAGAAATGGCGAAAGATTTTCCTGTCATTTTAGGCCCCTCCCACTGATGACGCTAGTGTTTTGAAGTCAACACGACATGTCATCTTGCCGCCAGAGCTGCTGGCGTAGGACGGCCCAAGAAGCGGCGCCCTCTGAGAGCGCAAGGCATTGTGGGTGTTTTTGGTTATCGTTTGTTGTTTGGGGCTGTACGGTCATCATGTGTATCAAATATGAAGCACTTTGAACTTTGCATTCTGGAGTTGTAAGTGTTTTCGTATAACGGCGTAGTTATGGCGAAGGATTTTCCTGTGTCATGATAGGCCCCTCCCACTTTTCACAGCCTGCTCTATTTGCCATAGCAATGTGCTTCCATCTAATAAGATTCATCCTACAGTGTTTTGAAGTCAACACGACATTTCGTCTTGCCGCTAGAGCTGCTGGCGTAGGACGGCCCAAGAAGCGGCGCCCTCTGAGAGCGCAAGGCATTGTGGGTGTTTTTGGTTATCGTTTGTTGTTTGGGGCTGTACGGTCATCATGTGTATCAAATATGAAGCACTTTGAACTTTGCATTCTGGAGTTGTAAGCGTTTTCGTATAACGGCGTAGTTATGGCGAAGGATTTTCCTGTGTGATTATAGGCCCCTCCCACTGGCCATGATGGGTAATTTGGTCATCGAGCGTTGTTTATGGATGGACAATCATCGTGTGTATCAAATATGAAGCAGTTTGAACTTTGCATTGGAGCGTTCTAAGCGTTTTCCTATTACAGCGTGCTGATGGCGAGGGATTTTGCTGTGTAATTATAGGCCCCTCCCACTGGCCATGATGGGTAATTTGGTCATCGAGCGTTGTTTATGGATGGACAATCATCGTGTGTATCAAATATGAAGCAATTTGAACTTTGCATTGGAGCGGTATAAGCATTTTCCTATTACGGCGTGCTGATGGCGAAGGATTTTCCAGTGACATTGTAGGCCCCTCCCACTGACCGCAGTCTGTTGTTTCTTCAATAGGAATGTGCTCCCCTCTGTGTAGGTTCATCCTACAGTGTTTTGAAGTCAACACGACATATCGTCTGTCCGCTACAGCTGCTCGTGTAGGACGACCACAGAAGAACCTCTGAGAACGCAAAGCATTGTGGGTAAATTGATTATTGTGTTTTGTTTAGAGCTGGACAGTCGTCATGTGTATCAAATATGAAGCAGTTTGAACTTTGCAATCTAGAGTTATAAGCTTTTTCCTAGAACGGCGTCCTGTTGATGCTAACCGTGTACATTATCATAGATGCCACCGGTCGAAAACACAATGCATGATGGGAAATGTTTCAAAGCAGTCATGACTAAGCTTGGGCACATGTCCTTTGTGTGAAATTTGAAGCTGATCGTAGTTTGTGTGCCAGAGTTATGGAGATTTGGACATTTCTGCGTGCTAACGAAAATTAGCATTGCATTTTTGTGGCAGCGCCACGACCAAACCGTGACAGATACGCAAATTCTTTCGATAACTTTTTATCTTCAATGGGTCCTAAGTGGTGTTGCCAAGTTTTAAGCGAATCGGATGAATCCCCTCAGACTAGTTCGCGCAGATGCGTTTCGAGGGCGAAACGACATTTTTGAACTTTGACCCAAGATGGCTGATTTCCTGTTTGGTTTTGGGCGGGGTCACAATGTATCTTTTTGCTCATTCTGGGCCGAAGACTACATGTGGCGATTTTCGTACATATCGGTCAAACCTGGCGGTTGTGCGGTTCCATCGTTTTTTTGGCGGCGAAAACGCACGCTGTGCGCTGTGCGTGCGTTTTCTGTCCGTTCTTTTTTCACGCCACCAAATTATCGAATTTTTCGCCAGGCGCGAGATGCGTGCAATTTTCGGTAAGTTTTCGGGCGTTTTTAGGGGGTCGAATTAGCGTTCAAAGTGGGGAGGTACAAAATAATATGAAATAAAAGCGAAAACAATAGGTTCCTCTGTCCCATTCTGGGACATCGGACCCTTATAATAGGTTAATATTGACACAAACATTTTGCAACTATATCTCGAGTCAAAGTCAATCTTTACTGCATACAAATCTACGGTACGCCAGTTAAGTCAACTATTCATTACCATGCATGGCGATGCTGTACACCCCCTAGACCAACAGAGAAAGTTGGTCACACCAGTGCCACCACTGGATAAGTTTGTGTAGAGCCCTGATAACAATAAAGATGATGATACGTGTGCATGTGTGTGTGACTCACTACTCAGTAGTTAGGTGTAGTGGCAGGTGTGGCATGAGTGAAGTTGCAGTAATCAGGTGACCTTCACTATGTAGCACCATCTACATAACTTGTAAACACATAGATCTGACTCAGAGCGTAACACTACAGTCACTACCACCCAATGGACAGGTGACCTGACAGACTGTAACCGGACTAAATGGTGGTCCGTTATACACTCACGCCTGCACTCATGTCTCGTATATTGATCGATAGTGAAGTGCACCTGATCGACGTGTGTGTGTGAAACTCTCTACCGGGGACTCTAATCTCCTCCGTTGGGTCTCTCACACACACGTGCCCATCTTATCTTTTTTAGAGTTACTTTTTTCTTCTTCTTCTGTTTTTCTTTTCAGCCGTGTGCAGTCAAATAATTTTGTTGTGCAATTGTAGAATGACACTAAAGGCATTCTATTCTATTCTATTACAGGGCCATGAGTAAAATAAATTCACTGTCCACTCAGAACACTTTGATTACAATTATGCTCAAAGATAATGACCAAATTATGCCAAAAAAAAAAAAAAGTTACAAATTGCAGCTTTAATGTCATGAGACTTCAAGTTAATCAAAGTGGCTCATGTGAATTTGATATAAATCTGGCTTTGTTCCTTATAATTTCTATACTTTAAAATTATTGATATATACAGTGGACGCTTTTAAGAAAACACTGGAAACTCACCTTTTTATGCAAGCTTATAATAACAGTTAATGCCTCTTTTTTAGTCCTGTCTCTTTTTAACAGCAAATGCTTGTTTTTAGTCCTGTCTTTTAATATATGTTGTGTTGTATTGTTTAAATCTTGTAGCACTTTGAGATTTGGGATCAAACTTAGAGTACTGTCCCTGGTCGGGCATGATTGTTTATGGTGTTTTAAGGACCAAAAACACGTCTGGTTTATCCCTCTTGACCACTAAACTCACGTATGACAACTGAACGAGAGCCAGTTTTCCGAGAGTGAGAAAAGGCTTATTGACATTATTTAGATCAGAGGGGTATTCCATAATGCGGGTTATGTTCAAACTGAGTATGTTCAGGCTGAAATGAGGGAAACTCTGAGTATACCATTCCTAAACGCGAGGTATGTTCTTCTCCGAGTATGTTACCATGGCAACATTGTCCTTGAACTAAACCTGGTCGCTGGCAGGTTTTATCAAAGAAACCCTGGGTTTCTACCTGGCTCCACCCACCTGAACACCATTTCTGAACACTTTAATGAACCTTAACACTCTCCTTTGATACACATTAGTAACGTCACACACCACAGACGTGCTCACATCATTACTAATGTTGTGTTGCTTTACGTTTTTTTTTTGTGTGCAAACGGTAGTTTTCTTTATAACATTGTGGATACAAATCATTAAGTGAAAGTCAATGAGAGGCTGATCTGCATTAAAACATCTACTGACGTCTGTAGTAAAGTTCCCTGGATACAAACCTGGGGATAATATAAAGGTGGAGATGACAATTTAAATGAATCCACTTTTAAGGCTCGATTGTTGTTTTATATTGTTATACAGTTAAATCTGAAGATTGTGGCACTTTGAAGGTATGATGGTTCAGTGAATTGTGACGTTGCTCTTGGAAGTGATGGGTCGTGGGTTCGCGTCCCGCTTCAGTGTTTTTTTATGACATTTTTTAGGATGTCGAGATGACTCTGGCGACAATATTACATTAAAAATCAATATAAATGATGCAATATCAAGCGGCATTTACTGTCTTAATATCCAGTGTAACAGGAGGGCTCTCTATGTAGCCATCCTATGCTGCTGCCACGACGTCTCCTCAGACACATTTTATTCATATTATTCACCGCTCGTCACTCACTGAAGCAATAAAGTGATGAAGCGACCAAAAAGTGTGACTAATTACGGGTGAATTAAGCCACTATTGTCACTGAACGAACCAGGCTCATGTTCCTCAAACACTGGCTTATTTCACCCATTATGGTGAATAAATCACTATTTTCCGGGTGGTTGCCATGGCAGCTCGACTCATCTTCGATCCATTGATGATGGCTTTTTATCGCGCACGTGCACTTAAATAACCCAAGGTTTACATACTCAGGGTTGATTGACCCACTTCATACCAGCTGTAATGGAATCCGATACCCAGAGTTTCCCATCGCGGGGTATGTTGACCCAGAGTTTATGGATAGACTCAGAGTTCGTTAACCCTCCTTTATGGAATACCCCTCTGAAGTATGTGGGGCTAAGAATTGATGACACAAATTACAACGAAAAATCGAGCATTCGCAATTTATGTGTCGGAAATGTCTAAAATGTAATTCTTATTTACAAATTAAACGTAAAACGGTGATTGAAATTTGAGAGCGTTTGAGTGGCAGTAAAGGGAGCCTGGGCTGTCCAATATGGGGGGGGATCCGCTCCAAACTAACTTCGGCTAAGTGTGTCACACTCACCGCTCCAACACAAATGAGACACTTTTATTTTAACATGTACACACAACCAGCTAAACAAAAATACGGTTTCAGCCAGTTTGTGAGTCACATGGCAGCACATTTCCTCAGCCTTCGCTGTTGAGGAAGTTAGTGTCTGTTGCCCTTTTAAGGCTCAACAGTTTAAATGTTACAACTTTCAAAACACATGAAAAAATAAATCCACACCACACAGAGCTAACACCGCTATCAGTAATAGTTACCAGAAATCCGGGCTAGGACGGGTTTTTCTCCAGGTCCGAGCCACACTCCCGGCCGTGAGGCGTTTACAGTCAGAGCTCAGAGGGTGAGTTTGAATCCAAATACGGCGCACACAGCTGGACGTAGCAGTCAAAAGAGCCACTGAAGTGATCCTGCCGCGAGCACCGTGTGGAGAAAACAAGCATATCTTCCTTTTTCTGCACTCCAAAATAAAACACCTCGAGGAAGCTCCCTTTAAACAAGTATTGTATATTTGTCATTGAATTTTGACCTGCCCTTAAATATATTTTAATGAAAACTACTCCGACAGTTTTGCAGGTCAGCACCAAAACACTATCGTTTAAAGTACAATACAGTTTTTCCTAGTTTATATTACATTTCAGTTTTTCACCCAGTAAAGATAATACACAAGTTACGAGATGAATTTAATTAAGGTATTTGTCTATTTGAAATAGGTATATGAATATAACTTGAATCACACACACGGATTCCAATACAGTTGGTATGAAGTGGGTCAATCAACCCCGAGTATGTAAACCTTGGGTTACTTACGTGCACGCGTGATAAAAAGCCATCATCAATGGATTAGAGATGACTCGAGCTGCCATGGCAACCACCCGGAAGAGAGTGGATTTATTCACCCTGATGGTGAAATAAGCAGGATAAGGAATATGAGCCTGTTCTAAAGGTGCGTTCAGTCTTCAGTGACAATAGTGGCTTAAATCACCTGTAATTAGTCACACTTTTTGTCCGCTTCATCACTTTATTGCTTCAGTGACGTGACGAGCGGGGGAATAATATGAATAAAATGTGTCTGAAGAGACGTGGCAGCAGCATAGGATGGCTACATAGAGAGCCTGGATATAAAGACAGTGACTGCTGCTTGATATCGCATCATTTGTATTGATTTTTTAATGTAATATTGTCACCAGAGTCATCTCAATGTCCTAAAAAACACTGAAGTGGGACGCGAATCCGTGAAAACATCACTTCTAAGAGCAGCACCACACTCACTGCACCATCATACTTGTGTGATCTACGGATTTAACTGTATAACAATATAAAACAACAATTGAGCCTTAAAAGTGGATTCATTTAAATTGTCATCTCCTTCTTTATATTATCCACAGGTTGATGTCCAGAGAACTTTACTACAGACGTCAGTAGATGTTTTAATGCAGATCAACCTCTCATTGACTTTCACTTAATGCTCTGCATCCACAATGTTGTAGGAGGTCATGTCTGACAGATACCACAGCACACTTCTTGACCATTTGGTCAGGAAGAGTTTCCTACTTTTTCCTCTCACAAACAGAGACAAAGAGCTAAGAACAGGAATTTACGACTGTTTGTCCTTCCCCCTGCTGTGAGCACATGGCAGAAGACTTGCTTTGTGCTATACTGTTCTCCAAGAATTAACTATGAAACATTCCAAAAGCGGACACAAATTTCTGATAAAAGTTTGAAATGTAATTTTCTACACTGTCAATAACTGTTTTATTCACAGGAAGTCAAGGACAACCTTAGAATAAGATCATATAATTGTTTTACAGTAAAAGTATTCCTAAGGAATATCTCTCATTAACGTTGCATAAAGTATATCATGTTTGGTGCCACAATAACCAGGAAAATATGATCTCTGCTTTTGTCTCGTTTGGAAAGTTATAATCTAACTGGTTTCTGAGTTATATTCATATTTCTTGTTCCAAAGGATTTCTCATGCATTCATTCCTTATCACACTTACATGATAGCCACAACCCACAGAACATCCAAAGCAATCTAATTGGCTCCCGAAAACACGTCGACCAATAGAATCGCTTAGACCACAATAAAACCGAAGCGCAAAATTCAAATCATTGGATTTTGGTGCTGGCCGCTAAGATGCCCACTGCAGTGTTATGTATGTCTTCTTTAATCTTTTATTTTCTTTGTAACAAAGTGTTTTCTTTCATTAGACCTTTTAAACAAGCTTGCGCGTCCCAGAGATAGAACCTCCTGTTCCAACTGAAGATGCTTAACACTGAACCAAGAACCAAGAACCTAGCCTGAAGGAGCTGAACACTGAACCACAAGAACAAAGCCTGCACACGCTGAACAATGGCCAGACAGGCCTAACACAGGTCAGAACCAGTGGAAACCTGCTGACTGAAAGAGCTGTGAAACCCGCTGAACAAGGAACAGAACCGAAGAGCCTGACACAGGCCAGAACCAGGTCCAGGAAAGGACCCTTTCAGACACACTCCAGCGGTCCAGAGCCACGCTTTGCTGCTTCAGACTCCTCTCGCCAGTCCGCTCTGCCACAAGAGAAGGGCCACCGACCACGGACCCATCAGAACCGAGGTACTCTGGATCTCAAATTCTAATCGGGCCTAAAATAATTGAAGCCACATGTTCCAAACTGATCTTATCATAGCTCTCACACACACACATGCACACACACACAGAAATCATGCTACTTTTCTTTCTTTCTTTCTCTACTAAGCTTTTACCGTTAAAATGTATATACATTTATCCTTCGTTTAGTGAGCGTAGTGCTGTTTTAGCTTTATTGTGTTAGTAGGTTTTAAACTGTTGATAAATGATTAATAAATGTTTATACTTTGAGAAGTTGTCTGTGGTTTATGAAAATATTACAATCATAAGGTTTATTATATGGAGAGTAGATAGTCTTGACAAGAGTTCACAACCCTGGATGACAATATTAACTAATTAAGTGATCTAAAACACTTTAACTCAATTTCAGATGGCACCTCATGGCAAATTACTGTAATATTAATAATGATTAATAATAATAATTGATATTATTATTCTTATCACTCCTTGTCCAAGCTCATCCCCCTACAATGTTATAAAGAAAACTACCGTTTGCACAAAAAAAAAAAAAACACACACACAGTAACATCACACGTCTGTGGTGTGTGATGATACTGTGTTTCAGAGAAGAGTGTTAAGGTTCATTAAAGTGTTCAGGTGGGTGGAGCCAGGTAGAAACCCAGGGTTTCTTCGATAAAACCTGCCAACGACCAGGTTTAGTTCACGGACAATGTTGCCATGGTAACATACTCAGAGAAGAACATACCTCGCATTAAGGAATGGGATACTCAGAGTTTCCCTCATTTGAGCCCAAACATACTCAGAGTTTGAACATAACCTGCTTTATGGAATACCCCTCTGATCTAAATAATGTCAATAAGCCTTTTCTCACTCTCGGAAAACTGGCTCTCGTTCAGTTGTCATACGTGAGTTTAGTGGTCAAGAGGGATAAACTAATCCTTGGCTGACAATGAGTCTGACAGAGATTTAGATTATTTTTATCGCTAGAGCATTGATTCCTTGAAAGATATTTTGCATAAATGTGCTAATGCTGCACACAGCTGAAAATTCAGGTTTTTTCTGACTTTTTAAACAGTGACCCATCAGCTAATCGTGTGGTTTCACTTATCAGCCTGTTTAGTGTGCATCATGAGCACTTCCTTCAAATTTCTAAATTTAATTAAAATCAATGGTCGACCGATATGGGATTTTCATAGGCCGATGCAGATACCAATTTAAAAAAAAAAATTCAGCTGATGGCCGATATCCAAAGCCGATATTTGAGGCTGATATACTTTTTTTTAAAGCACCATGATTATGAAAGACGAGTGAAACACTCGTGATATAAATGTATAAATTAGAAATTAAATTAAATACAACAAAAGAACACTTAACATGTATTGAACTTTAAATGTACCCATACACAATCAAGTAAAACAAAAATCTGTATCCTATTAAGGATATAATAATTTTTTTTTTTTTTTTTTTTTTTTTTTTCACCTTGTTTGCACATGCTGTTGAAGGTTAACACTACAAGAAGTGCAATCTTTTAACAGCAATGCATATTTTATTATTGCAATTAAATAAATGAATTTATTTCATTGCATAATTGTGACCATCACCAGCCCTCCCTAGGGAAGGGTAAATACTTTATTAAAGGGAGGATGTAAAGGAGAGAGGGCAGTGTTACACCAGGGTGAGGGGGGTGGGGGGGGGGAGTTAACAGGGAGGAGGGTTACAAGATAGGAAAACGAATGGGTGGGGAATAATCAATAAGTTTCAAGTGATGTGATGTGAAATTGTGGTTGTGTATATTGTGCTTATTGTTGTGTTATCAAGCCAGTTTGGTGACCAGTGTGCGGCTTAGGAATAATGGTGGTGGCTGTGAGCAGAGGAGGAAGTGAGTGGAAGTTACATAAAACAGGTATTTGGGAACAACGTGTCTATGGTTGAGCCCAGTATGAGTGTTATCCCACAGCCCGAGGCCAGTGCGTCCATGACAAATGTGATTCCAAGAGCCGCTACTGCAAAACCCATGAGCCGCCCCCGGGCCCGAAGAAGCAGTCGGGCCAGCAGAAAGAGCGAGAGATCTAGGGGCCCCCGGCGACCACCCCACGGCCAAGCAGCCCCCCGAACGCCCCCAAGGTCCCAAGCCGAGAGGCTGCCATTGCCCCCCCCATACACACCCGAAAAGCCCCCAAGGAGCCAAGGACCCAGCGCACCACGCCACCGACTCCAACCCCCAACCCCCAGGCCCCCCACCCCCCCACCACCACCCACACCCCCGCGCCCAGCCCCCCGAGGGGAGGGCCCAGAGAGCACCCCGCCCGAGAGCCCAGCGGAGGAGCCAAAGCCCACGCCCAGCAGACGACCAGAGCCACGCCGAACGGGCAGCCGGCGGGCACCCGCCGGTGAGCCCAGAGCCAGCAAGGACCCGACCCCAGGCCAGGAGGACCCGGAATGGATGCAGCACCAGGAGCAGCCCGCCCAGGGCGAACGACCACACCCCAAGCCGCATAAGGCACCAGGGGGCCGCTGGGAGTCCCCCCGCCGGTCCCCAGGCACCCCAACCTAGCACCCCATTAGTCCCCCCGGGCGCCCCAGATGCTGATGCCGCCCGCGCCACGAGCTTCAGTTCTTTAAAGCCAGGGCCCCCTCCAGAGGCCAAGCCAGACCGCCCCGCCGGGATGTGGCCCCCTAATCTAACCCCGACACTCTGCCTCACGGGGGACTGCCCAAGCAGGGGCCGCACCAGAAGGTATGCAAGGGCGCGGCACGCGCCACCCGCCCCAGAAGACCCCCGCCAGGACCGGCCCGGCCAGCCGGCCAAGCACCCCGGGCCCCAGGAGCACCCCCAGGGACCAGGACCCCCCAAGGGCAAGCCCCCCGGGACGCGCCCCCCACCCCAGCCCAGGTCCCGGCCACAGCCCAGCAGGACCGCACAGCCCCAGACGGCACAAGGCCAGCAGCCCAGGGCCCGCCGCCCCCCGGACAGCGCAAGCCACGGGGCAGCGCCCCCCGCCGTCCCGCGAGCAACCGGCGACCCCCACCGCGGGGACGGAGGCACCCCAACGGCACACATCCAGCGCGGGACAGCAGCCCCCAGCCAAAGATGCCCCGGACCCACCCACCAGTCCGCAGATGGCAGGACATACCCACCAGGCGGCCGAAAGCAACCTCAACCATCGGAACAGCTAACGCCGCCCCCCCAGTAAACAGCATCATCCCGAGGCGCCAAACAACCCTGCCCCAACCCCGGTGAGGACACCAGCACCCCCCCAGCACACCCACCCCCCAAACCGGCGAGGCAGGCCGCCCCGGGCCCGCACACCGCGGGGCCCGCCCCCAAGGCCACCAGGAGACAAAGCAAGCACCAAGCCACACCCAAGGGGGAGAGGCACCCCCGCGCCCCACCCGGCCGACACAGCCCGGAAAGACCCCGCAAGGAGAGACCCCGGCAAAGCCCCCCCGAGACCCACCGCCACGCCCGACCGCACCATCTTGATGTGCTTTTACTCTATGCAGTGGCCCAGCCACCAACAGAGGGGCCAGGCCCCCACTGGAGAGGCCCAAATATGTGTACCAACCCACCACCCTGTTATGGTGCCTCTCCATTCCCCAATGGAGAGGCACTTCCCGATCCCCTGTGTGAATGTGTGTGTTTGGTGAATGTATGGGGTGTAATTAAAAGAAGGGGGATGGAGGGGAGCGGTGCTCCCCCTCCAGCCTCTGTGGATTTATGTGTATGTGGTGTAATAGGCCGGAGGGTGTAAATGATGATACACCCTCCGGGGGGTGACATGTTGAGATGCGATTAAAATTGGAGGGATTAGTAGGGCAACTAGAGGTGGGAGGGCCGCCCCCATGCCACTACATAGTAACACAGGTGGCGGCCCCCTCCACCCCCAGCCCCACCATCCAGCCCCCCAAGGGTTGGGTATTGGTGTGTGGTGCATTTTGTGAGTGAGCCAGACCAGCTGGGAGTGGGGTGAAGTGAACATGTAGGAGGCCTGTCCAGTGTGAGCCGGGCCCGTCCGCGTGGCGGGCCACGCGAGAGGGTAGATGGCGCAGACGGGCAAGTGGCACTGCGGGCCCCGGAACAGCACAGCCGGAGACCCCCCCCCACGGCACCCCCCAGACCGCGCCGGCCCCGCGGAGCACGGCGACACCCCCCACCCCCGGGCACAGCCAGGCACCAACAACATCCCCCGGCGCCCCAGGGGGCGACCCCCGCCGCCCGCCGGCCCGGAGCAACGCCACCCCGCCACCAAGGGGAGCGGCCGAGCAGGGGGGAGGCCCATGCCCGCACCAGGGCCAGCACAGGCCCACCCGGCGCCACGATACAACACTCTCCACCGGGAGGCGGCCCCGGCCCCCCCGACGAGAGAGGACGCCATCCACCGCCAAGCAGGGCCATCCCGCCAGCCACGGACCGGCAAGCCAGAGTACCGAAGCACCCCCAGCCCGGAACCGCCCCCCCACACCAACGGCGCCAATAGAGCCCCCCCCCCCCCCCCCACGGAGGCAATCCCCGACGACCCACGCACCGGCACGAGACACCCCCCCGACGCCAGCACACCCCGAACAACAGCGGGCCCAAGGCCACCAGCCCCGCCCCGCCCAAGGCTGCGCAGCGCCGCCACGAGCCGCGGCCGGTCCCCGGGCAGATGGCCGGAGAGCACCTCCCCGGACACGTAGCCCAAGGATCCGCCCCCGGGGCACCCCCGCCCCGGAATCGCGCCCACGGCGCCCGGTGCACCCAGCCAGCAGACCAGCCAATCCCAACGCGGATCCACCGGGCCAGGAACCACGCGCCGCGCCCCCACACACCCGCCCAATACGACCCCCAGGGAGGCCCCATAGCACCCCTCACCCCACCCCCTAGCCATAACGCCCCCCCCCCGGCCATTGCGGTCGTACAAAAAGCCCCCGAGGGGGCCCCGCCTGGCTCGTCGCGCAAGCGACATCCCTAGCAAAGGTGCGCCCCAGGGAGCCAAGCCAAGGACCCGCAAGGGCCGACGGAGCAACCCACAGCCACACCCCGCCACCCAGCAACCCAGGAGGCAATCGCCGACCCCGGGCAGCAGCCACCCCCAAAGCTACCCACCCCAGCCATCCTGACTAAGACCACCCCAGAGGCCCAAGGCGGCCCCGGCCTACAGTTGGGCTAGTGCGTTAGTAAGAGTGGTGCTGGCAGTCGCTTGCAGGCTAGATCATCAGGCTTTTAAAAATTTAGATTTAATGCAATTAAAAAAGGAGTCCAACGCTCCTCAAAGCACGTTATTTTTTTTTGTTTTCTGAGAGCAGACATCTTTTCCATGGAAATAAATTCTGTGAGGAGATTTTGCCATTGGTTTATGTTTAAGGATTTTTTGTCTTTCCAATTTAGTAATATTGTTTTTTTTGCTATGGCTAGTGCCGCAAGGATTGATTGTGATTGGTTTGCTGGAGGTTGAAGCATTGTCAGGTCTCCAATCAAACAAAGATTTGGAGATAAAGGAATTCTGTAGTTCAAAATGGAGGACAGTTTTTCAGTGATTAGAATCCAAAAGTGTTGAACTGGGGAGCAAAGCCATAAGGCATGTAAATAGGAATCCGCTGTATTCTGGGTGCACTGAGAGCAGATGTCTGTTGCTGAGAAGCCCATTTTATGCATTTTCTGTTGGGTAATGTGGGATCTGTGGAGGACCTTGTATTGAATTAGCTGAAGGTTTGTGTTTTTTGTCATCTTAAAAGTATTACAACAAATTTCTGCCCAGAAATCAGTGCTCGGGGTGATTGAGAGTTCGGCCTCCCACTTCGCGATTGGTAAGTAATTACAGTTAGTGTTCGAAAGCGCTCTGTATATTTTTGAGAGTTTTTTTGATTTTGTTGAGATTTTTTTCATATATATAGCCAGTTCTGGAGGTTGTAACGTAGTTAAGTCTAGTGGAGTGGTTTTCTTTATTGTCTCTGTTACTTGTAAGTACTGTAGAAAGTTACTTTTATTTATATCGAATGCTTGGGTTAGATTGTTATATGACCTGATCTTGTCATTTTCAAAAAGGTCTTGGAGATGAGTGATTCCACTCTCTTCCCATGTCTTCAGATAGAGTGGTGTTTTTTTTATTTTTAAAGTCGGGGTTGTGCCAGATTGGAGAGAGTATACTAGTTTTTAATTGGCCATTTGTGATGTCCAGGGCTTTCCACCATGCAGTCAGTGTGGAGGCAATTAGTGGGTTTTTAAAGCAGTTGTGATGTTTGAGGGTCGCAGTGATAAAAGGGAGATCAGAGAGTTTAATGTGTTTGCAGTCTAACTGTTCTATTTCTAGCCAGGTGTTGTAGTATTCTTTTGGATTTAACCATTCTGTTAAATATAGTATTTGGTTTGCTAAGTAATAATGCATGAAATTAGGGGCTTCTAAACCACCCTCGTCTTTGTTTTTTTGAAGGGTAGAAAGGCTTATTTTAGGTTTTTTATTTCTAGTATAGAATTTTGTAGTTGTAGAATCTAATCTTTGAAACCATTGTTTTGGTGGTTTCAGTGGTATCATTGAGAACAAGTAGTTTATTTTTGGTAAGATTTTCATTTTAACTGAGGCTATCCTGCCAAGTAGTGAGATGGGGAGATTGTTCCATCTCCGCAGATCTTCTGTGACTTTGTCCAACATCGGATCATGATTTAGTTTAATTAATTCATTTAAGTTTGGTGATATATTTAAGCCTAGATATTTAATTGTATTTGTGGTGGAGGGGTGTTGTGGATTTTGGTGTGCAGGATTCCAAGAGTTTTTTGTCAAAGGGAGGATTGATGATTTTGTCCAGTTAATGGAATAGTCTGATAATTTAGAGAAGCTGTTTATTAGATTAAATACTTCCTCTAAAGAGGATTGCGGTTCTTCCAAATAGAGTAAAATGTCATCCGCGTAGAGATTAATTTTGTGTTCTGAGATGGATGAGTGGATTCCTTTAATAACAGAGTTCTGACGTACAGCTGCTGCGAGAGGTTCAACGAATATTGCAAAAAGCAAAGGTGAGAGTGGACAGCCTTGTCTGGTTCCCCTCTGCAGTGTGAAGCTTTGGGATGTTATTTTGTTTGTGGTTACTGAGGCCTTAGGTTTATTGTACAGGGTGGAGATCCATTGTATGAATGATTCTCCGAAGCCAAATTTGCCAAGGACAGTTAGGAGGAATGACCAGTTTACTCTATCAAATGCTTTTTTCTGCATCGAGTGACAAGATTATTGTTTTCTTTTTAGAGTTCTGTGCCATGTTGATCACATTAAACAGTCTTCTCACATTGTCTGTGGAGTGTCTATTTTTAATAAAACCTGTCTGGTCTTGGTGTATAATTGACTGTACTACTTTCTCTAACCTGGATGTGAGTGCTTTGGAAATAATTTTTAAGTCTGTGTTAATAAGTGAGATGGGACGATAGCTTGAGGGTAATATGGGGTTTTTGTCTGGTTTAAGTAACAATTTAATGTTCGCTGTATTCATGTGACCTCCTACATGCCCTTTATTTTTGATCTCTGTTACTACTCTGAAAAATAGTGGAGCCAGCATTGACCAGAAATGTTTAAGGAATTCAGCAGGGAACCCATCTGGACCTGGTGCTTTGCCTGTTGACATGCTATCTAAAGCATTTTGTAATTCTTGTAAGGTTAATGGTGAGTCTAAGGTGGTTTTCTGATCTATAGTGAGCTGTGGTAGGTTTAGTTTATTAAGAAAGGTTTTAATATCTTCAGGGTCAGGGTTTAAATTTGATGAGTATAAGTTTTGATAATAATCATGAAAGATGTTATTAATGTCCTGAGGTAAGTTTAAAGTTGACCTGCGTTATCAGAAATTGTATTCTATTAAGGATATAATAAGATAAGGATATTTGATCAGGCACTATTATATTATATCCCTATCCTATTATATCGGCTTGTTATTTGTAAGCCTATTTGTTTCTACCTCTCACACGCACATGCTAGTATTATTATTACTTCTTTTTTATTCATACATTCGAATGGATGTTTTTTATGTTCTTTCTTTTTTTATTTAATGGCTACTCTAAAGTGCTAAAAAAAATTAATTAAATAAATTAATTAAAAAAATGTAAAAATCGGCCGTTATTAAAAAAGAGTTCATATATCGGCCGGCCGATATAAAAAATAATCGTGGACCTGGTTAGTGAATGGTGTACGTCGTAAATGTATCTTTTTCAAAGTGAAAACTCAAACTGTCATTTTCATGCTCGGAAATCTCACTTGTCCCATCAATAATAATGATACATTGTTACGACTGAGGTCGTATATGTGAGTGTGTCTGTCTATACTGTGTGTGTGTGCTTTGGTGGGTGTGTCTTGTCAGCCTATCATCCGGGATTCATTCCACCTGCAGAGGAGGGGATGGAGTGACGGGTTCCTTCCTGATTGGTCAAACCTCCACAGGCCAACCAGTCAAAGGGGAGGAGACAACGCTGCCTGGCGGCGCTGCGGGGCAGAGAGAGGAGCATTGTGTCACTCTTCACTGGTCTCAACCATTGGAGCAGACAACAGTCAGGAGTGTGGGAAGAGTGTGAGAGACTTTTGAGCGGCCGTATTTGTTTGTGTTTATTTTGGCCCACAGCTCCCTCCTTTAGTTAATTCTCTTTTGTGTTATAGAAAATTGTGAATAAATAATTGTAAACTTAGTTTTGTCGATGTGTCTGCTTGAGACCAGGGAAAGGTGGCACACATCTTACGGTTTAGTTCTCCTAGGCTGGGCTGTAATATGAATTGGGGGCTTGTCCGGGATTTTGTTCTTGGTAACGGTCCTACACAGTCTAAAATCACTTTGTCAAACGGTTCCCCAAAAACAGGAATTGGATGCAAAGGGGCTGGTGGAACAGGCTGATTTGGTTTTCCAGCAATTTGAAATGTGTGGCACGATTTACAGTATATAGCAACATCTGCTTTCAAACCTGGCCAAAAGAAATTTGGAATCAAATTACAAATGCTGTTAGGTTGGAAATATCAACAGAGTGGATGAGCTTGTTTACGTTTATATCCCTCTCAACCTATGACCCCCCCGCCCCCACCCCATCCCCCCATGTCACGCATGCGCAGTTCCCGAGTGTGAAAAGGCTTATTACCGTTACATCTTGGGCTACACATGTTGGGCTAATGCACAATTTTTTCAAAAACTACAATTTTGTTGTGTGGTCGTTCATATGAAATATTAAATGCGTCTTCAATCAGTTTGGAGTATGAACGGAATGACGCGCATGCGCAGAAGAGGTCTTAAG
Organism: Gouania willdenowi; assembly: GCF_900634775.1. Classification (NCBI taxonomy): domain Eukaryota; kingdom Metazoa; phylum Chordata; class Actinopteri; order Blenniiformes; family Gobiesocidae; genus Gouania; species Gouania willdenowi. The sequence goes on from NC_041056.1 coordinate 32,559,298, forward strand.
GTGACCCATGACCCCAAGGTGTTTACGAAGTAAATATGGAAGCATCCAGTGGGGGGCTGCGTCCGAATAGTCCCTCCTATATCCTTTCCTATTAGCTTTTCCTTAACCCCGTGGATGACGTCACAGGGTTATGGAAAGTTGTTCGGAGATTTCCTAAAGAAGTTTGGGAACCAGTGCCCAATCTTTTCACAGACCTGATCCTTTCAGATCACTTCCTTCGCTCGCAATCTTTACAACAGAGCTCCTGGGACTTGATATTTGAATGCAAACTGACCATACAATGTTTGTTAAATATTTTAAAAGTACACATGTAAATATGTGACTGTTTGTGTTGTTTCAAATTGTTAATTTAAAAAAAGGACAAAAAGATTAACCCACCGCAAGACAATATACAGTATACAAAAACTCTGACAATCAAAAACCAAACAGAAAATAAAATAAAAACCAAAATAAATCAGAATTCACTCAAAACGAAAAATTCTAATTATTTTTAAATAGCACAGTTTCAACCTTTTAAATAGTACACAAACGATTTCTATATCTATTTCATTACTTTATTTTTTAGAATGTTTTACAATCTTGCATTACAGTTAACATGTTTCTTTAAATACTCTCAGATAATGCTGAAGTGCAATCTGCTCCCAAACGTTTTTGGAGGTATAAATGTCACTGCTTGTGAATTGGCATTGTATTTTTTCTTTTTCTCATAAATAATAAATAAAATAAAATAGTGCACAAACTGCCGTAAAATAGGCCGTCCGGATGTAGACTCATTTCGCACATGCGTTGAAAGGATCCGAAAGGATCAGGCCCGTGAAAGGATTAGGCACTGACACTGCGTCCGAATTGTCCCTCCTATCTCCTTTGCTACCCACTTTTCCTTAAGGAAAGGTGTTTGGAGACTTTCTAAAGGGGTTAGGAAAAGGCAATCAGGTTGTTTTTGACAATCAGATGCACTTCCACTAAGTGACGTAATATTCCGACGGCTTTGAAGGTTAGTGACGTCTGCTGGGGTGAAAAAACTACAAATGTCCAATCTCAAATATCACACGGTTTGAATGTAACGGAAAAGAGGCCACGAGAAACAAAAGTAAAACTAAAAGAATGTCACATTGAGAATGGTTGCTCACACTCTACTTCCACTCACAAATCAACATTAAAACAAACTAATGTGATAATATGATTTATTCAATTGTTACATTTATGCAAGATATAGGCCGAAATAACGTTGTAGGCAGTGACGTGCCGTGACCACTAGGGTTAGGTAGACATGTTGCAAATCGAGACCACCAATGACAATTTCATATGTTTCTGCTAGCAATTGTTAATTCAATTCAAATCAACTTTATTTGTATAAAGCAATTTACAACAAATAATAATAAGAAAAAAAACCCCAACAAGATCCACATGAACAAAAATTTAGCCATCTAACAAATCAACATTATAAACACCATTAAAGAAACATAAACAATTATTTAATATAGCCTCCATACTCTCCCAACAAGATATATCTCATGACATAGCAGCGCATTTGTTGTTTGTGTTGGAAACACAGAAACACGGAGAAAATGACAACAACTCAGAACAGCCTCAGTGTGGAGCATCCACAAAGCCTATCCTTCCTTTAGTACCATTCACTGTGGAAAGAATGAAACATTTTCTGACTTTACCTTTGCTGAAGGTCTGGTAACTCAGGTGTTGATCTCCCATCTTTTAAAAGCTGTCGTTTTTCCTCAAAAAAAAGTTTCTTTATTGTCTCCAGCACTGTCATCCTGCCTAGAACGTAGCAGCGGCGGTCACATGGGATCAATTCACTGTGAACTTACGTATAGCATTTAGCATAGCACGGTTATGTCCAAAGGCAGCATAGAGAGCTGCCTTTGGACGTAAATGGTTGTCATCTTGGGGAACTGACTGCAAATGCGCAAACACATAAAAACACGCTATGAGAACAGAGGCAGAGCAGCCGTGTGCTTTTGGGAGGGGGCGTGGCCTCCTCCTGCCTTACAGCAGAGGAGACGGCAGCCGTTCCAGGAAATAGCGCTGTGTAGTTATTTGGGCTATGAAACGCACAAAATGCGGACACTTTCAAACTTATAGGTACTGTAGGCTGTTAGAAATGGAAAAATAAATAATTTATAATTATATTATAAATAAAACAAATAATGCCCTGCGATGGACTGGCGCCCTGTTCAGGGTGTACCCCCTGGACAGGGTGCCATGAGAGCCGGAGATTGGCAACGGCAGACCCCCGCGACCCTGAACAGGAATAAGTGAGTCTGAAAATGAATGAATGAATGAATAAAACAAATAATCAAAATATCAATTCACCCTTGGGTAGGCACTGCCTACTTTGCCTACCCTGACGACACGTCAATGGTTGTTGGCATACAAATGTACAACCGCACAAAGCATTCGTAGGCAAATGAAAAATATGTTGAATAAGACAATTTGTGGCTACAAATGTCTCTGATAGCTTATTTTTGAATGACAGAGTGCTCTGTTTTATGTCAGTTATAATTTAATAATATGGCTTACATACGGTAAGATAAGGGTTTTAGATCATTTAAAGTTGTTGAAGGCATATTATTGCATTGGTAATTTAAATAACCTGCGTCCATTTTCAGTCTTAGTGAGTTTCCGTGGGGGTTCGGATGAGCGTGTTGTAGGGGAACAGAGGGTAATTAATATTCAAAAATATGAATTATTAATTTTAATATGTTTGTTGCCAGAAGTGCCATCTAGAATTGAGTTTTTAAGTGTCCTAGATGACTTTATTTTAATTAATTGTTACAGTTCCCTGTTTTTGTGGTGGGTTCTTGACGTTGAGGTTAAATAAAAGTTTAAATGTCAATAAAAACACAGTGTTTACAGTATGTACATGTTTATTTTACAGGCTAGTAACATACGTACACGGATGATGATAAATTAGGCAGTTTCACAATTATTCAGTTATTTTGACTCATTGGTATCACACAAAATGTACATTTTAAACAAGGGTGTATGGTATATAGACATTTTGAGTGTTTTAGATCTTTGTGTGAATTTGGGATTTATAGGGGTTTTCTAACGCTCTGAGGAGGAGGAGGAGGAGGAGGAGGAAGAAGGAAAATGGAAAGTAAAAGTAATGAAATTAATAAAACTTTACCGAAATGAAAATTATGGACTATGAATCTAGAATTTTCGATTGAGAGAATTTGTTAAGTTATGAACCATCTTTCTGCCAGAATTGTGTGTGCGTGCAGGACACACCTCCTTCGAATAGGCGTAATGATGACAGCTCCTTCTGCATAACCAGCAGTGTGTGGGGAAAAAGCTTTTCCTGGTGCTTTTCCGAGGATGTTTTCCACTCATTCACTGTACGGGCCCACAGGGATACTGTCGGCCTGGATGGGTTCTGGTTCTCCTTCTCACACGGCACCACTCCTGGGTGTCAATGGGTAGTTTAACCAACAAGTTCTCAAATTAAAGATGCTAGAGTTTGTTTAAAGGTTACCCATGGAAAGCTATAAAAATTGACTGGCTCCAAAAATGGGAAAAAGCTGCTTGACTAATTTCAAAAATGGGCTATCCCCACATGTGTTTTTTAAACAAAGAGTCATAAAACTAGATAGGGTGTTACCATGTTAGGTCTAAAATGGAGGATGGGTGTGTGCAGATTGTATGAACCCTTGAAAAATGACTTTCAATTCATTATCCCTTAAATGACTGATTTGAATTATTTCTAGTTTTAAGCATAACAAAATAGGACAAAAAACTTTGATCAATGATCATGGAATATGAAGAGTTATAAACATTTCCCTTGAAAGATGATTACATTAGTGATTAAACATGTCAGATGGAGGCACACGATGAGTCTCTTTCCTGTAGAGAAAAATGGTTTAAATCGGGGTCCCATATCTGGAATTTGTTTAAATCGCAGTTCTGCCTTTAAAGCGTTGGATAGTGTTATAGGTATAGGTATTTTCATTTCTTCCTTTCCAATCTTCATGTTGAAAAAGATATCTCTGATGTAGGGTGTCAGGTTACATCCCTGTGTCACTGTGGAATGCATTTGTTCTTTGGGGAGGATGATGGGAGTGTCAGCAAGGGGTCTGCAGGTCAGGGTGAAGAACGGCTGGGATTTGAAGAAATTTTCCTTGGTCCTTTTTCCATTGTCTGTTTTTGAGTCATAAAAGTGTGATAAAATTTCAAATGTGCGACAGTGTTTTTACCGCCTTTGGACATCAACCAGGGTTCCTTTTAAATGTTGTCACCGCAAGGAATTGTAGGGCAGCATTATCTCGTCTCCTTTGGTAAAGGATGCATCAGTGTTTTATAGGCTAAAGGAAGTTATAAAGAAAACATTGAGCTTCCATTCCTTAGCTTAAAGAGAATTTGAACGCTCCTTATCATGGCCGCCACTTAAACACTTCCGGGGGTTTAGGAAAAGTGGATAGGAATGGAGATAGGAGGGACGATTTGGACGCAGCCTAGGACTGTGTGTCGCCCTGGGAAATGTTCTTTCCAAAAGAAGTCAGCACTTTATAACTTTAAGGAGACTGAAAAAAAGAGCCTGGTTTATGTAAATTGTGGTGCTTTTCTTTTACTTTTCTTTATCTTTTTAATTCTGGACTAAGAGTCTGCAATAAAGATTGATGATGATGATGATATCACTCTAGCCATTTGCAGTGTGATGACCGCAACTTCTTTACAATGGACTGTTGGAAGCAGAGTCGGAGTCAACAGTGGTGGGATAGGGATGTCAATGATGCGGAGTTCATCAAAATCGGAATTGTGTTGTTCAGACTGTCTTCATCAGATCGGATATAGGTTGCAGCCCTGGTCCCCGGGTACAGCTGTGTCCACCTGGCTCCTGTGCTTCTCCTCCCTGTTCGTTGCTGCTGGAAGGCACTCACTCCCGAGGGCGCACAAGGTTTGCTGTCCGGTTGGAAGCTTGTTTGATTTATAAAACAAAAATAATAAAACAATGAAAAAAAATTAAAAGGAAAAAAAATTAAAAAGAAAAAATAAATAAATGAATAGTGTATACGAACTGTTCATTACTGGGTAAATACCCTGAGTGGACATTTAATATACTATATATTCAGACAGGTTGATGAGCGTTTGGGTTGACTGACCCAAATTTGTGTCGGCTTTTGCATCATTATATTTTTTTATTTATCCCTTATAAGTGGTAAATGTGAATGTGCATTTTAGTTACATTTTAGGGTATTTAATGCTGTTTACCTGTGCTGTGCTGGTACTGTTGATTGGGCATAACTGACTGTGTGCTGAGATTACCAGTGTTAATTGCAATTTTTTCCCTCTGCTAATATGCACAAAGAGCTATATTGCATATAGCTCTTTGTGGTGTTAGATATTTGAGTTTTTAAAAACATTTGTATAATGTCACATTTGGGATGGGGAGGGACCCGACAGGTTGCTGGTAGAGGTGGATGATGTCCCCTGGTGTTCCCTAATACACAGCTGATCAGACAGTTAACCCACTTGACCCCCACTGTTAGTTCCACACCAATTAGCCGGTCAGTCACCAAACCCACACAAGTCCTATCTGTTGATGATTTTGGTGACACGATTGCAGATTTGACTAAACAGATTAGAGAAAACATCGCAGCTAGCCCTAAACACTATGCACCAGCCTGGGATATTGTTGGGTCCCGAGGAAGATCTTTAACCCAACACTGAGACCAGTGAAAATGTGCCGCAGTGCTAAAGTGGCAGATGCGTTTCCTTGTGTGGTGGTGGAGGACCCCTCACTCTCCCAGGGTGTGAGTAAGACCACAGACTGGTCAGTCACTGAACCAATCCCCAACTGAGATGGCCACTTCACCCCATGTCAATGGCTTAAGGACTGGGATTGGAAGATATCAACCTTCAAGGCTGTGAGGTGTCTGATGAATGGAAAACAGCGGCTTGCGCTCACTTACCAAAATATTGTCTCCAAAGACAAGCTTGACAGCAGGGAGGTGAAGAAGTTTGTCCACTGAATCCACCTCACTGATGATCGCCCCTTCAGACTGCCATATCGCGGTGTCCCTCCAGCACACTATCATAAACTGAGAGAGTGCTGTCTGAGATGGAGTTGAAAGGTATCAGGGAATATGCTTCACCACTGGTTATTGTCTGGAAGAAGTCAGGGGAATTGAGGATCTGCACTAACTTTCACTGGCTTAATGCAAGACCACCAAAGATGGCCACTTGTTGCCTCACCAAGCCAACTGTCTTGCTGCACTTGGTGGTATCGCCTTTTTCAGCACCATGGATCTCACATCGGGGTTTTACAACATTCCCTCCATGAGTCTGACAGGTGGTACACAGCCTTTACGACACCCTTGGGTCTGTACGAGTACAACAGACTTCCCTAGGGCCTTTGCAACAGTCAGGTGGATAATGATCAGTGTTTTCGGTGACTTCAACTTCTCCAGCCTCCTCTATTGTCTGGACGACTTACTCGTCTTTGCTCCATCCGAGGAGGAAGCCCTGAAATAGCTGGGGTCTGTCTTCTTGCGTCTTAGAGCAAACAGCCTTCTTCTGCGGCCTGTTGCAGAAGAAAAGCTACTTCCTGCAGAAGTCTGTGAGGTTTCTTGGTCATGTGGTGGACAGTAGTGGTGTTTCATACCTGACAAGTTGGGCCTTCGAGTCAGTATGTGGAATTTTAATTCATGTCTGTATCCCTACATTCACTTCTTAATCTAACACTTCCGTCTATGTCCTAGTTTTCCGGCGCCTTATCTCTTCCCTTTTGTTAATGATCTCTGTGCGAGAGGTACGCGGCCTCGCTGTCAGGATAAATAATCCCTATGTTAGCTTTGTTTCGGAGTTAGTTGGCTGAATTCAACCGTTTTTATATCAAATGACACGTTTGTGTCATTTGATTTGTGCTGCTGGGCCATGTTTATGGTATAAGACTGACTGGAGGATTTTTGTGTGTCTTCACACTGCTGTCAGGTATGCTAAGATCTGTTGTAATGCCATTATACGTTGTATATGATGATGTATAGCCCTTTTGTTAATGATCTTTGTGTGAGATGGGCTTGTTTATGGATAAGAACTGACTGGAGGATTTTTGTGTGTGTTCACGCTGCCTGTCAGCTGTCGGAATGAATCATCTATCACACAAATGCAGAGTCTCGACCTGTTACACTGGATCTTGATCAAGGAAACCTCAGGTATATATGCAGTGGTTGTCCCTAAGTCTGTGTCCTCAAACTTGATCAAGATGCTGGATTCTCTCCCCAAATGTTTTTTTGTTGTTGTTTTAAGTATCTCTCTCAGCAGTGCTCATGGAAATTTGGGCAACAAGGCTGGCTTAAGGGGGGCCACCACCCTGCTGCCTCAAAGATTGGTGTTTTAGAAGTTCCTGTGCAATGGAGAGCTCCAGATCAAGAGGTTACAAAGATTATGTCTGTGATCTCATTACAACACCTCCAGTATCTCTCATGTAATAGGTTGTACTGCTCTATAATGTTCTGAATTTAGAATATTTTGAGGGTCTGAGTTGTGATTGGTGTTTGTTCTTCAAAGGATGAGTCAACTACAGAAGAAAAAAAATGACAGAACTCACTGAAGAAATATAAAACTTTGGCTGGTTAATGTGGAGAAGAGAGTAGGAATTATGCAGTTAACATTTTTTTTTTACCTTGTGCTGATATCTAAGTCTTTAAAGCATCTGAAGATATCCAGTGTTGAGGTTGCATGTTACCACTGATTCATTCTTGTCTCGTCATTTCAAGCATGTAGATGTAGAAGAACATATGTAAGATTCAGAAACCATACATTGTCAAATGTTGTTTTAATTTGCCCATTCTAGACTTCTATAAAAACACAAAAGGCTTGTGCCAAAGTAATGAAAACAAAAAACATACATTACAGTGATTTTAAACTGTATCGTAAGTAGTAAAAAGCGAAGAAAAAAATCAGTTTCTCGCTGCCTTTTTAAAACAATACATGTTTTTTTGGTCAAAATTGTTCCTTTCTGACTTCATTCCCTCCATGGGTGTGTCAACTTGTCAGTTATGTTCTTGCAGCTAGAAGATTAACTAAGTGAGCTGGCCAAGTACTTTTAAAATCTGGAGTTACTGATGAGAGTCAAATTATTGTCCAATAGAGAATATGGACAAAACAACTGAACCCTCTGATCAGCAAAAATGGTGGAGTAGGTACTGCACATGTGAGAGTGTGGTCAAATAAATTGTCTCTTCCAAAACTAGATGAAGGTGGCGCAGAGATTTTATTTATTTGTTGCCCTGCCCTGCCGCCGCTTCTCCTCTGTACATGTTGGACGTTCTCGTGGGCTTGCTCTTGCTTTCTGCGTGATCATGCACAACCATGCATTATCACCTGGGGTGACTATTGATATTAGTATGATATAATGTAACCTTTATAGATCACAGAAGTGAAATTCTTTCTCTGCATTTTTACCCATTTTCCCTGAAGGGGTAGCAGTGGGCTGCCAACTGCGGGATTACAGGGAGCAGTTGGATTGGGGACTTGCTCAACATCCCAAAGTGGTACAGGTGAGACTCGAACCGACGACCCTCCTATTACAAGCCTGCTGTCCTTAACCATTAGGCAAATCCTGTTTTTGAGCATGTTACTTCTGGTGTGTCTCCCTCCTTTTATGGCCCTGAGCTAGTCATAACACTATACATACACAAATTAGTTTATCAATCATCACAATTGATTTGAAGTTGGCAATATCTACTGAATAGAGAAATACCATTTAGGTTTATTAATATGAATAGCTCTTGTGATATATCTCCTATTTATTTATGAGAGTTTATGTGTGTGCTATTTATATGGCATACACTTGGGGGGAATGTAGGACAATTTGGGGCAATGTGGGACTCTCTGGGACAATGTGGAACACTGGGACAATGTGGAACACTGGGACACTATGGGACAATTTAGGACACTCTGGGACACTGTGGACAATTTGGGACAATTTAAGACACCCTGGGATAATTTAGGACACTTGAGACAATGTGGGACAAATTGGGACACACTGGAAAAATGGGAGACTATTTGGGATATTCTGGGACAATGTGGGACTATGTAGGACACTGAGGACACTCTGGGACAATGTGCCGCATGCCACAACAAAGTGGCGCATAGCAGAAAAAACTGAATAACAAAAAATATTTTTGTTATTCAGGACTACAATGTAATTGAATAGGGTATACACTTGGGGGCAATGTAAGACAATTGGGACATTCTGGGACACTTTGTGACTATTTAGGACACTATGGAACAATTCGGGACTCTCTGGGAGAATGTAAGACTCTGGGAGAATGTAAGACTTTCTGGGACAATGTAGGACACATTGGACAATCCAGGACATTTTTGGGCAATGTGGGACATTCCGGGACCATGTGGACACTTCAGGACCATGTGGGACACTTCAGGACAATTTTGGACATTCTAGGGAAATTGATAATTTGGGACACTGGGAGAATATGGGACATTCTGGGACAATGTGGGACAATATATGACACTGTGGGATTTTTTGCCACAAAAAATGGGCGCATGGCAGTAAAAACAACCTGCCAAGGGCAGAAGCCACTTTGGTTCACCGCTGTCCTCATTTTACTGCAGCCTGCACTTTCTTCTACTTCTGTTTCAGGTGTCTTGGGCACTGGAGTTGGAAGTTCCTGATCTCTGGTTCGTGGCTACCAATCTGTGATTTTCTGATGTTCTTTATTTAATGTGTCTGTTTATTTGATGTTGACATTACAATTACATTGTTACAAGAAGTGCATACACAAAAAAAACTATCAGATTATAAAAGAGGGTGCGACGCCAGTTTCTGTTTATAATCACAATCATGGATGTCGGTGGGGGTCTTGGGGTTGGGGGTTTAGGGCGCTGGCGTAGTGCGCCGGCTCCTCGGCTTCTAGGTGCTTCTCGGGTGTGTATGTGGGGGGCGGTGGCTGCCTCTCGGCTTGGTGTCTTGGGGGCGTCTGGGGGGCTGCTCGGCCGGGGGGTTGTCCAAATACCTGTTTCAGGTATTACCATTCACTCCTTCCCTCTACCCACAGCCACCACCATTATAGTTAAGCCTCACGCCTACAACTTCACATCTCACTTTACAGTAATCAACTCTTCCCCACCCTTCCATTTCTCTTCCTTGAATCGCTCCTCCCTGCTCTCATCCCCCCCCCCCCCCCCCCCCCACCCCCTCACCTAGGTGTAACACTGCCATCTCTTTTTATATTCTCCCTTTAATAAAGTGTTTCTTACCCTTCCTTAGGGAGGACTGGTGATAGTCACAATTATGCAATAAAATAATGCAATTTATTTAATCGCAATAACAAAAAAAAAAAATAAATAAAATGCATTGCTGTCTAAAAAAATATTGCACTTCTTGTAGTGTTGACCTTTGACAGCATGTGCAGACAAGTAGAAAAAAAGTAATACCATATTTTTCTTCAGTCCCAGGGGGTTTGCTGGGTTGGTGGAGCCAGGGGCTCCACGGCACCTCGTCCGGCCTCCGCAGCATTCTTGCCCTCATGCGTTCGGTCGTGCAAAGATCCGCTCCCTCCAGAGTCTCCCATGTGCCAAGTCCTCCAGCAGTGCCAAATAAGCCACTGTGCGTCTCTACGCACTGTGGGTGTGTCTTTTATAACAGCTACAGGTGTTGCAGCCAATTGATCAGCAGTTTTGCACAATGATCATGTAATTTTAATTACAATTATTATTAAAATACAACTATTTGTAGGTGTGCACACAATCACTTACTCTCTGGGGCGTCAGTATAATTTTTTCCTCCTTCTTCAAATTTTGCAAATATATCCTTCATATTTGTTTGATTACTTCACACAAATGTATCAATTTCCTATAGCGTTCTTTAATTTCATCCTTCTCCTGTTGAGGTCAAAGTTTCCATTTGTCATGATTTTTAGCCTGCCTGGTAAAGTGGTTTTGAGTGTCAGGAAAAAGTGCTTATAAATACAAGGATTATTATTTTTGTTATGTAGGGTCCTTCCAGGGGTTTTTAACAGTGGCAGAGGAAAGAGATAGACCTTTCAAGCCCTGTTCCTGCCAAGAAGCCCAAACCTTTGATGTTACTTTCTATTCGTTGCCAAAACAATGCCTAAAAAACACCAAGAGAGAGAGGGCTAACAGTCCATCTGCAGGCAGGACTGGGTCGTAGGACTGCTCATCTGAGAGCACAACCAATAAGATGTATTAAAATCCAATTAATTATTGTCTGTCATAGAAGTTGCATTTATTAGTCAGGCTGCGTTGTCTGATTTGATGATGCATTAGTCACTTTTATTTTGGAGAAGATTACACTTTCCCAAATTGGTAACAGTTGGTGGTGAGTGGCTGCCTCTTTAATATGTCAAACCCTTCGTTGTGTACAGGAGATCCTGCTATTGGACAGGATTCACTTTTTATTCTCAACATGCATGGAGAAGCTGAGGTCAGGGTTTTGCATTAATTTTGGTATATGTTTAGTATGTAATGGCATCTGTCCAAAGGCAATGATTACTTTAAGATGTATAAAGTTATTTTTAATTCTGGCCATAACGTCTTAGAGTATTTAATGTTTTTGCTTATCCTTAAATTTAAGGGGTTCTCCAAATGTATAATGCTTGTATTGATGTCTGAGGATTCGAGTCTGTCACAAACTAAAATGCATTTTCTGGAAACCATTCACTCACATTCATACCTGGTGCAAAGAAGGAGCAACGTTAACCTGAATGATGAAGAGCTGACCATTTAGTTCCCACAGCCTCTAACTTTCTCATCGAGAATAATAGACCACTCTTATCTTGATGGAGGACCACACCTGCATGGACTAAGCCCTGCCATCTTACACGTTGTGCTGGGTGGAAGTCCTGAAACTGCTACTGTTACACTGGAGGAATGTCCAGACCTGGCTGGACATCAGAGACCTTGTTTGATTAAAAATAGTTTGTACTTTCAGTAATGTTGGGTGCTGTTTTATTCTTTTTTATTGATGTTTCTATGGTTTATTGTCTGTAAGCTTGAAAGGAGATCCATACTGACAGAAAAAGACAAAGTGTCCGGGAACTGGCCAATGCTTGGACCTCCCTTCCCTCACTGAAAACAATAGAAGGTGGCTTTCTGAGAAGCTTGTCATGCTGTCAGTGAAACTTTAAAGAAATGTCTTTCCAAACATACCGTAAGTCCGAATTCAAATTTGAGGGGTGATGTTTTGGTTATTAAGTCACATTGCAAAATTTCTAAAAGATTGACACATTTGAAATACTGCACTTTTTCCTAATTACTTGCACCCTCATCAAAAAATAGAAATACAAATGAGCTTCCAGTACAATGCTTCACATCCTATAGAGTAATATTTTCTAGGTTAAGAATAAAATATATTCAGTGGTCTGCATTACTGTTAGTCTGAAGAATAACAGTTTGATTATGTGAGCTGTGGTGGCCTGGTAGTTAAGGAAGCAGGTTTACAACCGGAGGGTCAGGGGTTTGAGATTAACACTGGTCATCAACCCCAACTGCTTCCTGAGTGCTATACTTTGACTGCTCACTGCTCCACAGACCACAGTATTATTCTGTCAAATGCAGAGAACAAATTGCTCGGTGCGGGATTAATAAAATAGTATTTTATTAAATTATTATTTTATCTTTTTTACTCAATGTGGTTAAAGAAATGTATTTGAATTAAACTATTAATTGACTATTTTACTTTTCAAACTTGAATTTAAATATAGAAATGTTATGGGCTCTCTGCTCTGTTTTTTTCCATTTACAGGTAATAGGACATGTCATAGACAAATAAAGCAACTAAGAAAAGGTTGACAAGAAACTTCATGTGGACACAGTGGCCTTGTTCTTTCCTCAAGACACAGTAGAGAATATCAGTGCTGAGGTTAATTTTATTAACTCTGGTCTTGAAGTGTTTTGCATCTGAAACATGGACAGCATCTATTTGCTGTCTGTAATAGAATAAAAAAGAATCAGTCTTTCTAATGCCTTTTTTATTTAATGCAGCTGCTTCTTCAGTGTAATAACATGGCCAAAAGAGGAAGACAGCTTATGGTAGGTTTACTTGTCTCATGAGTTTGACTAACCTTCTACTTACATTTTAATGGCTAAGTTGGTTTTATTATTGCAATGACACAAATTATTTTATGGCTTAGTGGTTAGCATGTCCACCTCACAGCAAGAAGGTCCTGAGTTTGAAGCCCTGGGGTAGACATTTGGGTATTTTCTCTGCGTGAGTTGCATGTTCTTCTTCTGTGCTGCGTGGGTTTCATCTGGGTATTTCGGCTTCCTCCCACAATCCAAAAACATGACTGTTGATTGGAGTCTCTAAATTCCACGTAGGAGTGAATGTGAGTGGTTGTTTGTGCTAGTGTTGCAATGAACTGGCGCCCTGTCAGGGTGGAGCAACACCTTTCGCCCAGTGTGAGCTGGAGATAGGCACCGGTGGACCCCCGCAAACCTGAAAATAGGAACAAGCAGGTCTTAAAATGGATGGATGGACTTTATTTTATTGCTTAATTTTGATCATCACCACCCCTGAGGCAGGTAAAGAAAAACTGTATACGGAGATATAAAAAAGAAGGCAGTGTTACTTCTGGGTGAGTGGAAAGGGAACAGGTAGTGTTTGTGTTCAAGACCAACACTATCCGAGACCAAGACTTGCCCGGACCATAATGTGCGAGACCAAGGAAAGACCAAGACAAGAGAGGCCGAGACAGACCAAGGACCATAACAATTTTTTTTTTATTAAAAAAAAAAATATATATATATAAATAAAAAAAGTATGACAATGTTTGACGTTAAATAACGTTCTTTCTTTAATTTTAGTTTCTTTAAATAATTTAACAGAGAAAAAAGATGCCTGCAAAAAAATTAACTAAAATATTAAACTACTACTACTACTGATAAATTCACAATTGTGTGTACATAGTATTGAAACAAGATTTTATGTCAGGCTGAATGTACAGCGAAGTGTTTAAAGTATTTCTGCCAAGAAATAACATGGTGGAAACTCAATAAAACAAACTCAAACCCTGGAACAGTCATGTGACAAATCAATCACAGTTCTTGTTGAGAAAGATTATTATTATTCTGGATACAGTGGAAACAGAAACTATAAAAAATAGTTATATTGTGAAGCCTATTTATATTGTAGGGAAGATATTATATACATAAATGTAATTGGAGTCTAAAGCCACAAAAAAAAAACACCACTTTAAAAAGAAAATAGACTAATAAAAGCCTTAAAAGACATGGATATAATGAAAAGAGTGGATGGACAGAGGCATAAACATGCAGACTTTTCACACGGACACACACAGACTTATTAAACACACACAAACCTCGGTAAACGAAACAGGCTTCACCGTTCGGCAGGCACTAGGACCCAGAGGCCGGAATAATGTGTCCTCGTACTGCATGTACAGGCGGTATTATCACTAGTTTATCATTTTACCTGTTGTTAGAGTTACTATCGTTAACAGGGAGCAACTATTTATTCCTAATGATTGTTTTCCGGAGTTTTACTGGGCTTTTTACCGGTGACTAGTTTCTATCTCCCTTCCGTTCTGCAGTACTGTTCTTCTCCTTGTTATTATTTTAGTGCTGGTCTTGAACGGTCTTGAGGGAAAATCCCGAGTCCGGGCAGCCCGAGTCCGAGACAAGTCCGAGTCAAAAAGCTTCCGAGTCCGAGACCTTTAAAATTTGGTCTCGAGACCAAGACCAGTCTCGACTACTACAACACTAGGAACAGGGAAGAAGGAGACAGAGTGGAACAATGGAAGGGGTGAGGAAGAGTCAATTACTTTAAAGAGAGAGTGCAATGTGATGTTAGACCACCAGGAGAGGAGGCAAGCACCCAGCCGCACCAGAAGAGGAGAAGTACCCCCACACCCTGCAAGGCCAACACGGCACAGAGAGACCTGGCAAAGGGAGTCCTAGGCACACCCCCAAAGACCCACCTCCCTGACACGCCTAACTGTACCATCCAAATGTATTTGTGGCCTGTACAGTGGTCCAGCTATCAACAGAGGGGCCGGGCCCCCTCCTGACAGGCCTGAATTCGAGAACCTACTGTAAACACTTTCCTAACCCCTGTGTGAATGTGTATGGTTTGTGAATCTATGAGCCACCAGACCTGCCCCACCCGAAGTGGATCAGCCAGGCCAGAAGGCAGGTTGCACCCTCTCACGCTTGCCCACCACGACTATAGGCCCTGCACTACCACGCCTTGCCCAGTGCCACACGCGCCACACACTGGCCCACAAGATCCTTTCGAGCTCCTGAGGTAGCACGACCCTGCCCACCTTTCCAGCAACACCCTAGGTGAAGGAGTGCCCCAGGGACGACCATGGCTCAGTGGTAGAGTGGGTGGTCCAATAACCAAAGGGTTTGAATGCCGCTTTATCCAAGTCATTGTCATTGTGTCCTTGGGCAAGGCATTTTACCTACATTGCCTCATATAAATGGGTATGAATCGTGCATGAATGTTGGTGGTGGTCAGAGGGGCCGTAGGCACGAAATGGCAGCCACGCTTCTGTAGGAGGATGTGTTATTAATAATGGGTTGTATAAATAAAAATATTAATTATGATTATTAATATTACTTCAACTTTTGCGAGGTGCCACTCCTTTTAACCGGAGAAACATGTCTAAGTTTTTAGACTAAACCCATTAATTAGGAAACCAGTGAAAAGTGAATTCGAACAACAATCTACACCATTATCACAGCTTTAATGAATCAGAAGAATCAAAGATTACGTTTAACTTTTTATTCAAAATTCAACAATTAACACACTCAAAATATCAATTGAAATGGGATAATTAAATCATGATAAAATGCATTTCTAGGCTAATAAAAGTAAGGATTATATGTAATGAAGGGAAATCACTATTCTAGGAGAATGCTAGTCTACTAAATATTGAATAAAAATGCAGGATACATATTCGAATATAAGATCATAAAATCAAAGAATAAAGCTCATAAAACAAAGAGGGGAAGACAGACAGGGGAGAACGAACAAACATGAATAAGATGAACAGTGTGTGAACATGTTGTGAGTGTATGTAAGTGTGCAGTTATGGAAGTATGGATGTGAGCTATTATGGATCAAGTTTGCTGATCAGAGTTCGTTCAGGTACCTTGAAGATGATGTCAGGGTTGGACCTGGAGGCGCTGGGTTGAAGAAATGCAGAGGGACGTGCCACCGTTGAGTTCTGTTGCGTTTCAACAGAGTATAGCCCCTTCAGCCAATCCAGGCAGTTCTGGCCTTCGCAGCTGGGTTAGAGAGTGGCTCGTGGTTTACCCCAATGGGTCGCGGGCCGGGCTTCTTTCGGCTGTTACGCACGTCGCTAGATGCTGGATTCTTCTGAATCAAGCAAGATGTTGTTTCCAAAAATCGAACTGTTTCAACTACAAATAAAATGAAATAAATAAAAGATGGGGAAGGGAAACGCGTTGAGCATGAAACGCCAGCGTCCCAAAACTGAAATTTTGGGCGGTTTTCTTCCTTTTAAAAGATTATCTTTGAGACTTGCCTCCCAAGAAGGAAGCTTCGTTGATTGGTTTAAAGTTGCCAGCATCTCAGCTGCCTGTAGGTGTGTCTGGGGTGTGTGTGTATGTGAGACAATGACAAACAGGAGAGATGATTCCTAGATTTACACATAAACCATAATAATGAGTTCAGCATATTCTAATAATCTTTTGACATCATATCTTGAAATATCATGTATTACGAAAGAGTTGGACACCAAACACGACTGGAAAATAGCCTAGTATTACTTTTAGGAACCGGTTAATGAATTTTACTTGTAATTACTCATCTATCTAAAAAGCAAAGAATGTCTGTGTGTGTGTGGAGCAAACCATCTATATCTATTTCACTGCACACAGACTGCAAACACACGAGTGAGAGAGAGGAAGATAGTTTAGACTAGAGTAATTTGGTGTAGCAAAACGGTCAAACCTTAATTTTATAATTACGGCTCTCTCGGTAAGAGCGCGGTATTGAGCGTGCTACTTCCGGTTCCGGGTAAAAAAGGTCAATATTAAAAAAGTTTTCGTACCGCTAAAAGTCATTTTAGTTAATATTTCATGGTTATTTAATATTATTCCTGTGATTCCAAACTTCCTTTAAATCTCCGGTCATGGACTTCACTTCCTCCTTCATCTCCATGAGTGTGGGCGGTGGCTGTGCTGACGGTCGAAGATTCTTCAAACAGAGGAATACAATGTTTTTGTGAGCGGATGGGTCCACTATGATTATTGTTTGTTCTGCGCAACGGTGAGTGTTTCTTCTTATATTTTTCTATGTGCTAAGAAAGATGCTAGCAGCCACAGCCACACACACACACACACACACACACACACACACACACACACACACCACACACACACACACACACACACACACACACACACACACACACACACACATGGCTTAAACTTAACTAACTTTTGTGATGTGTTCTGGTATTTTAAGCACCTTTTAAATTATGAAACATTTAAAATAGCATTCTGTGGGTATAAAACTATCTGAAAAGAGTGGAATAGGACAGACAATATTTGCAATTTCAGTTTCTGCAGAAACCATTCCAATAATGTTTTCGTTTGTAACTTTTCAAACACAATACATTTTCTTTGTTCTCACTTCTTCACGGAACACATCTCAGAGCAGGCCTGAGAAGTGTCATTGTGTGACAGCTCACCACAGGGGTCAGGGGTCAGTTCTGTGATCTTACATCATCCCAAAGATATCTGTTTGTAAAGGCGGGAGAAGACGTGTGGAGTCGTAAAAAGAGTCCATACTGAACGCTTCAAAGTGTTGGGCCAGTCTTTTCGGCTACGTTAGTGGGTTCAAAGGCCGCATAGTGGGGTTAGCTATGCACCTCAAAGTTGCTGGGGCAGTTATTTTGTAAACAGTTCGTGGCTCCTTAGTTAATTCCTGTTAGAAAGAGGGCCTTTAGGCTTGATGTGGTTTGGTTCCCTACACTTCTGTCAGTATGCCCCAGGGCAGCTGTGGCTACATTGTAGCTCACCACCACTAGTATGACTGATGTGAGTGGTGTGAATGGTTTCTGTACACACTTTAGTCTCCTTGAAAAAAGCGCGATATAAATCTGAGCCATTATTATTAGGAAGCCAAGCCAAAGTGCCCAGACAAGCCAACAGAGCAACCCACAGCAACCCCCCGATATCCATCAATCCAGGATGCAGGAGCCATCTCTGAGAAGCAGCTGCCCCCAGAGCCAGCACCCACCCCAGCCCTGAGCCACGGACCTCACTAGCCCAGGCCCAAACCCCCTGACAGCCCACCCACAAGCTAACCCAGCCGGCACAGCACCCCTATCACCAAGGCAAAGGCCACAGCCCCCCCACCACCACTCCAGAAAGAAAAGAGCCAACCACTGCCCTCAACCTACTGTGTCCAGTAAACAGTCACTTTAAGGCTAGATTATCGGGATATACATAAATTAAGATTTAATGCATTTGAAAAAGGAATCCAACATTCCTCAAAGCAGG